>NW_023623090.1:0-4479 GCF_014905685.2 Nematolebias whitei | reverse complement strand
AAACTCCGCTGCTACAAGTGCCAGAGATATGGACACATTGCAGCAGCGTGCAAAGGTAAACAGAGGTGTACAAAGTGTGGAGAAGACCATAGGATAGAAGAATGTAAAGAAGAAAAGGAGAAGTGTTGCAACTGTGGAGGACAACATAGAGTTACATATGGAGGGTGTGAAGTGAGGAAAACGGCAAAAGAAATCCAACAGGTGAAAATAAGTAAAAACACCACATATGCAGAGGCAGTCAAAAGTGTCAAAGAACAAAAGACAAGAGCGACAGGACAAACAGAGAACCAGAACCCACAACAAAGTACCAGTAAACGGCAAACAGAGGAAAACATCACAATGCCAGTTGAAAACCTAATATTATTCATAGCATATGTCATAAACTGCACTGACCAGGCCAAACATAAAACAGAGAAAATTAAAATAATTGTGAGAGGAGCTGAAACATTTTTGGGGCTCAAAGAGGGATGTTGGGAAAACATTAACAAAAGGTTGGAAGCTGATGGAAGACCAGGAACACCAGGTGACAATATATGAATATATTACAATGGAATGCTAGAAGTTTAATTGCTAATGGACAGGAACTTAAAGGTTATATTAACGAACTTCAAGAGAAACCAGACGTTATTTGTGTACAGGAGACGTGGTTAAAACCAACAATAGATTTTATTATTAAAGGATATGATAATATAAGAAGGGATCGACAAGAAGGAAGTGGAGGAGGGTGTATAATATTTATAAAACAAGGCAGGCAATATCAAATAATAGGGAAAGGTAAAGAATTGGAATATATAGTAATAGAAATTTGGGGAAAAGAAGGAAATTGTAAAATAATAAATTTTTATAATCCATGTTAAACATTGTCACTGGAGTCGATGGAAGAGGTGATGGAACATCTGGAAGGGAGAGTAATATGGTGTGGGGGACTTTAATGCCAATAGCACAGTATGGGGTAAATGTAATGATAAAAATGGACAGATTATCGAAGAAATAATGGAAAACAAAAATTTAGTATGTATTAGTGATGGAAGAGGAACAAGACTAAATGTAAGAACAGGAGCAGAGTCTGTCATAGATTTAACAATTGTATCAAACTCACTGGCTGGCGTCTGTGAGTGGGACATTGATAAAAATACAACTATAGGATAATAGATTAACTTATTATTTAAATATCAAAGGGTATATATCTAAATATCAGAGTGGGTTTAGAAAAGGGAGGAATACTAATGACCCAACAATTTGCTTAGAGCATGAAATCAGAAAAGCACAAATCAACAAAGAAAGAGTAGTCGCTGTATTTTTTGATCTAGAGAAAGCATATGATATGATGTGGGTAGAAGGGTTATTAATTAAATTATGTCAAATGGGGATCAATGGAAAGATGTTTAACTGGGTTCAAAACTTTTTATCTGACAGAACAATAGAAGTGCGAATTGGACAAGAACTATCAAGAAAATTTACAGTAGAAAATGGGACGCCACAAGGAAGCATATTAAGTCCGTTATTGCTTTCCATAATGATAAATGATACATTTACAGACATTGAGAAAGAAATGGGATGTTCATTATTTGCGGATGATGGAGCCATATGGAAAAGAGGTAGAAATACAGAATTTGTTATTAAAAAAAATACACAGAAAAGTATAAGAGAGGAAATAAAATTAAAATTATATAATCAAGAATTTGAACAAGTAAAAAGTGTAAAGTTTTTAGGAGTATGGTTTGATGAAAAAATAATATGGAAAATACATATACAGAAAATTATCGATAAATGTAAGAAAATATTAAACATTATGAGATGTTTGGCTGGCAGTGACTGGGGAGCAGATAGAGGAGCTTTAAAACAAATATACACCGGATTAATCAGATCAAACATTGATTATGGAAGCATCATTTATGGATCAGCAGCAAAAACTCATCTGGAAAAATTAGATACAATACAACATCAGGCGTTAAGAATCTGCACAGGAGCATTCAAAACTACACCAACAACAGCACTAGAAGTAGAAATGGGAGAGATGCCTTTAGATCTAAGAAGAACACAACTAGCAATAAATTACTGGATAAATTTACAAAGCAATAACCCGGATCATCCAACACTCGATACACTAATCCCATGCTGGGAAAAAGAGAAAAAACAAACAAGAAGTTTTGGATGGATCATAAGAAAGAAAACAGAAGAAGTTCAAATACATAATTTAGAAATAAGTCCAAATTTACCACTATCAGTTTTACCACCCTGGATATTACCAACAGCAACAGTCGACATGACACTAATGGAAAGGAAAAAGGACAGGACATACATCATAGATTCACACACAGTACAGACTTATATAAACAATTATTATCAGTACATTCAAATATATACAGACGCATCAAAAACAAATGAAAAAATAGGAATATTTTTTATAGTACCGGAATTTCAAATAAAAATAGGAAAACGAATCACCAACGACTTGTCAGTATATACAGGAGAGATGTTAGCAGATTTATTAGCAGTGCAGTGGGTGGAGGAAGTAAAACCATTAAAAACAATAATCTGTTCAGATTCAAGTTCCACATTACTCAGTTTAAAGCACAATCATACAGACAGTAGGCCAGGCATTTTATTAGAAATATACCACACATTATTCAGAACACAAAGGATGGGTTTAACAGTGACATTTTATGGGTACCAGCGCACATTGGGATTGAAGAAAATGAGATGGCAGATAAGATGGCAAAGAAGACAACTCAGAATCGCATTGACTTCACAGTAAATACAAATAAATCAGAGGTAAAAAGTATCATCAAACAAAAACCGAGGAGAGAGTGGCAGAAAAGATGGGATGAAGAAAGAAAAGGAAGATGGTTTTATAGGATCAAAAAGACAGTAGGAGAAACAAGAACTGGAAAAAGGAGCAGAAAGGAAGAAAGATTAATAACAAGATTGAGATTTGGACATACGGGACTGAATTATTCATTATTTCAAATAAAGAAACACAATACAGGAAAATGTGAGCACTGTGGACAAGATGAAACTATACAACATGTGATACTGGAATGTCAGAAATATCCATCAGAACGAAGATTTATGAAGAGAGAGTTTAAAAAGATAAAAGAAAAACTTAATATAATAGAAGCACTACAACACAACTTGGAGAGCAAACATATACAAATTATAATTAGATATTTTAAGAAAACAAAGTTGATTAATAGAATTTGAGATATATATAGTTTACTCACACATACACTTAGAATTATTCCATAATGAATCACACTCCATACCAGTGGTGGCGGTAATGCACACCTACAGTTTTTTTGCCAACCGCCATTAAACTCATCAAGAAGAAGAAGAACGGAAGTGATGTTCTCCCAGCACCGAAAGCTGCTCAGTTCTGACCAGAGAGGGCCAAGGGCACATATGCAAAGAGGATTGAGGGTCAATTCATCTCACAAGACCCTCGGAGCATGTGGAGGGGCATTAAGTGCATAACAGATTATAAAGGAAGGAGTGAACAATGCCCCAAAGACCCATCTCTGCCTGATGCCCTCAACAAGTTCTATGCACGCTTTGAAGACCCGAACAGACCACCCAGCACCAGACTCACCTCACCACCGGATGAAGAGCATCTCAGCGTGACCTCAGCAGAAGTAAGGAGTACCTTCAGGAGGATTAATCCGCACAAGGCAACTGGCCCAGACAACATCCCCGGAAAAGTGTTGAAGGAATGTGCTGATCAGCTCTGTGAGGTGCTGGCAGACATCTTTAACACCTCACTTACCCTGGAGACAGTTTCCACCTGCCTGAAGACTGCCACCATCATCCCAGTCCCAAAAAGCTCTACAGTGACTGGTCTGAATGACTATCGGCCAGTGGCCCTCACCCCGATAGTCGCTAAATGCTTTGAAAAACTGGTCATGACTCGCATCAAAACAACCATCAACATCAACGAGGACCCTCATCAGTATGCATACCGTGAGAACCGATCAACAGAGGATGCCATCTCCTCTGTGGTCTACACTGCGCTCAACCACCTGGAGCAGAAAAACTCTTACGTCCGTATGCTGTTTGTGGACTTCACATCCGCCTTCAACACCATGATCCCCCAAACCCTGATGGACAAACTATCCACACTAGGACTAAGCCCCTCCATTTGCAACTGGGTACTAGACTTTTTAACAAACAGACCACAGTTAGTGAGGATCCACAACCTCTCCTCCTCCACCATAACCCTCAGCACTGGCTCTCCTCAGGGATGTGTGTTGAGCCCCCTCCTGTTTACTCTGCTCACATATGATTGTGCAGCTACCCATCCAGGCTGTCACATTGTAAAGTTTGCAGATGATACAGCGGTGGTGGGATGCATCACAAACAATGATGAGTCCAGCTACAGGCAAGAGGTGGAACACCTGGAGAGCTGGTGCAAAGCGAATAACCTTCACATCAATGTGAAGAAGACAAAGGAGATGATTGTGGACTTCAGAAGGAACAAAAACA
>NW_023623089.1:0-4480 GCF_014905685.2 Nematolebias whitei | reverse complement strand
CCTGCGTCGGATCACACCCCGGCTGCTGTTGGCCTGGGTGGGGGGCCACTGCTGCGCGGCTTCTCCTTTCCTCTCCTCCGCGTCCGCGGAGTGAACCACCACAACCTGCGGCTGCTGGACAGAGCTCCTCGGATGGATGACGTCACCCTGGCTCCATCTCATGTTCACATGGCTCTGGTTAATGCTAGATCTTTAACAAACAAGACCTTTATTCTGAAGGACTTCTTCACCTCCCGTGGTCTGGATTTTTTATTCATTACTGAAACATGGATAACTGCCGGTGAGTCCAGTGCTTTTTGTGAACTCCTGCCACCAAACTGTGCATACTTCAGCTCTCCAAGGACGACGGGTCGTGGAGGAGGAATAGCGACTGTTTACAGGAAGAGCTATTTCTGTAAACAAATCACACCTTTAACATGTTATTCCAGCTTTGAGTTCAACTTGTTTGAGCTCGGATCTTCACAACCCGTACTGTGTGCTGTTTTATACAGACCTCCAAAATACAATAAGGACTTTCTGACAGACTTTGCAGATTTTTTGGCTGGAGTCTTGCCTAAATATGACAGGATCTTGATAGTCGGAGATTTCAACATCGCCGTGTGCTGTGCTGATAAACCGTTGGTCAAAGAGTTTTTACAGCTGATAGACTCTTTTAATTTGCTTCAGTTTGTGTCTGATCCAACACAAGAATGTGGCCACACCTTAGACCTTGTGTTAGCTCACGGTTTTAATGTTTTTAATGTGGAAGTTTGTGATGCTGCCTTTTCAGACCACATGCTTGTTGTGTTTGACATGCCACTCGTCTGTCGCTCAGTCAAACCTCGCGCTCCTGCACAGCCCCGTCGGGTCATTAACTCCTCCACTGCTTCTCAGTTCTCTGCAGCTTTTAGTTCTGCCATCAGCCCCACAGACCCTGTGGGTCTTCATTCAGATATCGATGCTCTCTCATCTAATTTTAACTCAGCCTGTCAAAATGTTTTAGATGCTGTGGCTCCATTAAAAACAAGAGCTTCCAGACCAAAGCCTGACCCCTGGGCTGATGAGGTCACACGATCTGCCAGACGCCAGTGCAGGAGAGCAGAGCGGAAGTGGAAGAAGGACAAACTACAGGTGTCTTTCCAAGCTCTGAGGGACAGCTGGCGCTTCTATCAGTCCACTGTTAGAGCTGCAAAAAACAAATATTTCTCTGACATCATCTCCTCCAACTCCAGCAATCCACGTGTGCTTTTTAAAACAATCACCTCTGTTCTTAACGCCCCACAATCAGCCAGCCCAGAGAACTCCACTGAAATGTGTGACAACTTCCTGAGCTTTTTTATCAATAAGGTTTCAAGCATTAGAGCTCTCATAAGCCCTCCTTCTTACGACCCCTCCGTCTCCGTCACACGCTCTGCTGTCTTCAGTCAGTTTGAGCTCGTCACCCTGTCTTCCTTAACTGACATCACTGGTCGTATGAAACCTGCTGGATCCCCAAATGATCCCATCCCACCTCGTCTTTTTAAAGAGGTTTTTCACACCGTGGCTCCTCATGTGTCCCAAATTATAAATGACAGCTTGGCATGTGGACAGGTACCAGTGAGCTTTAAACATGCAGTTGTGACACCACTGATTAAAAAACCTAGCCTAGACCCCACAGTAATGTCCAACTTTAGACCCATCTCAAAACTGCCCTTCATATCTAAGATCTTGGAGAAAATTGTTTACAATCAGTTAACATCATACTTAAACGACCACAACCTTCTTGAACAGTTTCAATCTGGCTTTAAAACTCACCACAGCACTGAGTCTGCGCTGCTGAAAGTCTTCAACGACATTCTTTTAGCCGCAGACTCTGGTGACTGTGTAGTTTTAATGTTGTTGGACTTGACTGCTGCCTTCGACACAGTAGACCATCACATCCTCCTGTCTCGTCTGGAGAACTGGGTGGGCATTCAGGGTCCTGCTCTACAGTGGTTCAGATCCTATTTGACAGAAGAAACTTCTGCGTGCGCATTGGTGCTGTGGAGTCCTCTGTAGCCCCTCTCACTTGTGGAGTACCTCAGGGTTCTATACTTGGCCCTCTTCTGTTTTCCCTGTATCTACTCCCTCTGGGACATCTTCTCCGGAAACATGGCATTTCTTTTCATTTTTATGCTGATGACAGCCAAATCTATGTTCCGTTAAAACAGGGCAAACACCATTCCTTGAAACAACTCCTGGGGTGTATGGCAGAAGTCAGAGCATGGATGTCACTAAACTTCTTACATTTTAATGACAAAAAGACAGAGGTCTTGTTGTTTAAGCCTAGTGAAGGCTCCAATATCCATGCTGATCTGGGTCCTTTAACAGAACATCTGACTGAGACAGCAACTAACCTGGGCGTGAGGCTGGACAGTGACTTCAAACTTGACACGCAGATTAAATCAGTGATCAAGTCCAGCTTCTTTCATTTGAGACAACTGGCCAAGGTCAAACCATTTCTGTCACAACATCATTTTCAGATCTTAATCCATGCTTTCATCACAACTCGCCTGGATTACTGTAATTCTCTTTATGTCGGTCTGAGCCAGTCATTACTGACTCGACTTCAGCTGGTTCAGAACGCAGCTGCCCGCCTTTTAACTGGTACCAAAAAACGAGAACACATCACCCCTGTTTTAGAATCACTACATTGGCTCCCGGTTCGCTTCAGGATTAATTTTAAGGTTCTTTTATTTGTTTTCAAATGTCTTCATGGTCTCGCCCCACAGTATCTGTCCGACCTGCTCCAGCTGTACACTCCTTCTCGCTCTCTCAGGTCAGCAGATCAGCTGCTGCTGGTCGTCCCAAGGTCTAACAGGAGACTGAGAGGTGACCGAGCGTTCTCAGTCGCTGCCCCTAAACTGTGGAACGAGCTGCCTCTGCATGTCAGACAAGCTGGCTCACTTCCTGTTTTTAAGTCTTCTCTGAAGACACATCTTTTCTCTTTGGCTTTTACTTCAGTTTGAAATGTTGGTTTTAATGACTCTAAGTTATTTGTTTTATTTTATTTGTTATCTTTATTTTATTTCACATTTTTAACGTGTGGGGTTTTTATGTTTTTGTATGTCCTAGTGTACAGCACTTTGGCCAACAGTGTTGTTTTAAAGTGCTCTATAAATAAAGTTGTATTGTATTGTATTGTATTGTAACTATCCCAAATTGGAGGATCAGAGTTTTGGACGGGCCCAGGTCAAGCGATTAATAGAAGTAGGAAGCTCATCCAGTTCAAGTATCGATGAACGAAAGCTTAAATCCAATCCCATGTCGGTGAAGAAAAGAATTAACTTCCAACATCGTCTCAAATCTGGTAAAATCCAACTCCTTTTTGGGCTCCTTCTGATCCAACAAGCTGCCTCTTGCCTGTAATTCCCTCTGCTCAGTCTTCCAGTTCAGCTCCGACTTTGCATTGACCAAGCTTATCCTGTTCAGTCTGTATTTAAAGACTTATTTTTCCCTCCTCCTCTTAAGGAGGGGTTTTGGAAAATTACATAATTTCTTTTCCAGTAACTTCTCTGCTGTTAGCACCTCAACCGGTTTAGACTAGTTCTGTGGTACTTTCCAGAACTTGTTTTGCTCAAAGATGCGTCATCATGAGATGAGCTGTGTTTGAACTCCATGACTTCTTGTTTTCCTCTATTGCTCGAGACAAGCCCAGGCTTGTCCCAGGTGGGCCTGTTCAGACATGTTCTCTGTTACATGAGGCCTCTTTAACTTTACCATTTCACAAAGTAAAAGTAAATCACACAATCATACAAAAGATTATACAATTTCTTAAAGATTAATACTTCCATTAATTGATTATTTGTTGATTGTTAGTAAAACAGTAAAACAGCTTTGGTTACACATTATCATAACAGTAAAACACTTTTGGTTACACATTATCATTTTTAGCTGGATTTAAAGCAAGAGTTCAGTCCTTCTGTACTCAGCTGCTGAGGAGAACTTCGATCAGGCTTCATTTTTTATTAAAGCTGGTCGTCTGTCATGCATCATCACTACAGACACCTGGTTTATTGACACCCCCTTCTTGAAGTCGGATCTTTCTCCTCTTCGGCACCAGGTTCGCCGTAACCTAGCCTTCCTGTTCTCCCTCCCAGGAGTCAACAACCGTCATGTTGTCCAGGTCTGCGTTTGAAGCGGATCGCCCTGCCTGATCTTCATCCAGCGCCGCTCGTTTCCTGGGTACTCGGACCTCTTGGGCCGGGGCCGCGGATGGGCCTGGTAGGTCGATCTCCGTCAGGTCAGCCGACCTAGTAGACTGTAGGGTCGGTGGGATCTCGATCAGGGGTGAACCTACAGGAGTAATGTTTTCTATTATGACCTGCCTCCTGATTTGCGGGGTCGTGGCAATTAAATTGGGCATTTTACGAAGCTGTTTCAGCCGCATAGGGGCAACCTGTAACACTTCAGATTCAGCTGTTTCTGAATGGGTTAAGCCTTCCGGTGTTAAGATCGGAGGCTCAGAATCACATGGGCTGGT
>NW_023623088.1:0-4480 GCF_014905685.2 Nematolebias whitei | reverse complement strand
ATATATATATATATATATATATATATATATATATATATATATATATGAGTTATTTATCTGAGGAGCAGACTGCTTTGAGTTTATCTCCATCGCAGAACTCTCATCTTGAGCAAGCATAAAGGCGACAGTGGAAAGGAAAAACACTCCCTCATGAGGAAGAAACCTTTAGCAGAACCAGGCCCAGGACAAGTGGCCATCTGCTTCGACTGGCTGGGTTTGAGAGGAACAGATACACAATGGCAGGTTGAGAATCACATGTTAAGATAGAAATAGGATGAAATGAAAACTATTCAATTTTAACAATTAATTTAAGGAAATTAGGTAAATTTGTCCTCCAGTAGTCTAAGTCTATAGCAGCATAAAAAGCCAACTCTAACTATAGGATTTATCAATTTCAGCCGTGGACCATGCAATGCTGCAGCCTACATGCATGTGGACCAACTTTATTAGATAAGATGGTTTCTAAGGAGGAATGCATTATTTAATGATATTATAAACGCAGGTTTAAATGTTGTATTTACAGTCTTTTAATGTACCAGCATTTGATCTTTTTTTTACCGTCAGGAACTTGAGTATGGTAAAGTTACTGTGAGTTTATGACAGCATTTGAAAAAATTATGTCCAAAAAAAAATGTAGAAGGACTTTTATTTTTTTAATTGACTGCACCAAAATAAAGCAACACATGGAAACAGGCAAAAACAAATGTGTGCCTGATTGTATCTTCAAAAAAAAAAAACAACAGAAGGGGTAAAATAGGCTTTGAATGCAAAACAAATCAGCAGTGGAAAACAGAGAAATAAAGATAAATCTTTTTTTTATTTTTTTTTTATTCTAAACAATTCTAATTGCATGTGTTCTCACCGGGTCAGTGCAGTAGTTTAACAGTGAATTGAGTATTTTATGTATTTTTGTATTTGTTTTAATCTAGGAAGCGTACAGATTAAAACAAGGCATTAAACTGTGTAAAAGCCAAACCCTGAAGCCCTGCCAGAACAAACGGGTCAGCGATGTCACTGCTTCAACTAGGATTGCAGGAACAAGTTCAAATTTGAAAGCAGCACTCATGAGAAGGCTCCTGGACAGAGGAGTCTCCATCAAAGTGAAATCTGAATTCAAGCAGAGGAAGCCATTCATCTTCTTTTCATCTTGGCTTTCTCTGATCAATCCCCAGATTTGTGACAGCGACGGGCATAATCATTATTCTTCCTTTACCTTGCAGTTACCGTGATCTATTACGGAGGGCATGCAGCGCATGTTTCAAGAACAGGATCAGACGTAGAAATGTATTTTGGCCATGAATTATGGTGAAAACAAAGTGTCTTGAATTAAGAGAGAGTTGACATCTTGGGCTTTTATTAGAGAGACAGTATGTGGGAATATTCTGGCTAATAAAACAATAATGATTGGTGGTCACCACTGGCTACATAAACTAATGGCTTTTGTTTGCTGCCTTATAAATTCTAAACAAAAATGTATTCACATTAAAAAACAAGAACAATATATTTACTTACTCAACATGTTCGATGTTTAAGCCTTTTGTCTGATAATTAACAAGAAATTAACTTTTTTTTTCCAGATTTATTTTTGTTTTTTAGACAACTACATATGATTGTATTCTGCCTTTATTGAATAAAATGTGTATTTATTGTGCTGCTTGTTGAAGCCACTCTTCTACAGACATTATTACACTGAGTGCTGTACATTTAAACATGAATGAATTTGAAGAAATTAGCGATGTCAGGGTAAGCTGATATGAAATATGGACTGCATTTTTCCAGTACTTTATTAGTATTGCTGACCTCTCAATAGGCTTTTACAAACAATGCTCCTACAGTGTTCAGTGTTTTGCTCAAGGACTCTGACATATAGATGACAAACCTCTTCAATGGCTGATTACGACACTACCCTTAACCCACATCCACACCAGATGGGTCCTACTCATATTTGCTGACATTTGTTTATGTGTTAGTTAAAATGTCATATATGGGGTATGCATGTAATGCTAATAGGCAGATGGCATATTAGTAGACCTGCTGGAGATGATGACAGCATTTATTTCAACTCTTAAAAGTAATTTACACACATTTACAGTTACACGAAAAGGCAGCACAGAGCAATGTATAGATGGCAGATTATTCCCCATGCTAAAATGAAAAGAGTGTAAAATTATATGACATTTAGACTCACTCAGTGATATGAATGATATACAGCAGTCCTTCGCTACTTTGCAGTTCGACTTTCGCAGACTCGCTCTCTTGCGGTCTGTGGACGTACAAAATATTGCACTTTTTTTTTTTAACACAAGATTGTGGAATGTACAGTAATATCACTGTACTGTACTCATGTGGTTGTGAAAAAGTTAATGACAAAAATAATAATTCGGACAGGCGGTGCCATTTTGTAGTTTTCTATCATTCAGCCTCCACTGTATTGTAATTGCCACTCATAAGGACTGTATTCCCCTCAAATCAACACTGTGCTGTATTGTAGTACCTATGGATGCTGTTTTTTGCCCAACAGTATTTTTGCAAAGCAAAGTTATGACTGCTGAACTGGCCTTTCAAAAGTAAAATTGTATTCATGTCACATGGAAAAGTTATTTTAACTAAATTCAGCTTTACAAGAGTAGGATTCAAAAGAAAGTGTAAATCATGTGAGGACATGTCTTTTTAAGAAACAGAGGCGTTGACCAGGTGACCAGGTGCCCAGGTGACCCGGTGACCCGGGTACCCGGGTGCTAATGGGCTTTTACAGTACAAGACGTCTGTTCGCCTGATATTATACTGGATATTAATCATGTTGTTATTTCTAAACAGTCTGTGTGTTCAAAAGTTTCTGGCAACGAACTGAAACACCAGAAATGCTTTTTAACCAAAATGCTTAGTAAACCAGGTTCTGATTGGCTCAGGAAGCATCAGCTCTGTTTAAACCAGCTGCTAATTGGCTCAGTTACTGTCTGTTAACCTGAACTCTTTATCAACAGGACGGCTTCCAAATGTTCTGTGTGTTCAAAAGTTTCTGGCGGCGAACTGAAATGCCAGTGGAAGATGCTGACGATTAAAGAGAAAGTGGAACTTCTGGACAAACTTAGAGATGGCCATACCTACGCGGATGTTGTCGGCTGCCTATGGCGCGATTGTTAATATGGAAGCTGCATCGGTCGTGTGGATTAATGATTGCAAAAAAAAATACACTCTTTGGATAAAAACGATTTGGATTAAAAAGTGTTTCTCTGCATGGAGAGGCTGTGTCCACTGACAGCAGGAGTGGAGGAATTTGTTAACACGAGTTCAAAGATCTGATCTCCGAGCCTGGGGGCTACAGGTCTGAACAAGGTTTTAATGTGGACGAAACGAGCCTGTTCTGGAAAAGGATGCTATCTCACACTTTTATTATGAAGGACGAAGCCAAAGCGCCTGGTTTCATCTTATCTTCATCATTGGACAGATAACTCTTCATCTCCATCTCTTCTAGTTCATCTTCTCTGCTGAGTACCCATTTAAAATGAATATATTTTTAAAATGTTTAAGAGTTTGGAAAATTGTTAGGAACATTTCAAGAGTGTGGGAAGGGTTTAAAATGCCAATATATACATGTATATAAATACTAGAATAAATTACAACTACTACAACAACAACAACTACAACAACTAGTAAAATAACTACTACAGCTACAACAACAACTACTACTACTACAACAACTAGTAAAACATCTATTACAAAACTACAACTACTACATCTACTACTACTACAACTTCTACAACCACAACAACTACAACAATTAGTAAAAAAAAAAACTACTACAACTACTACTACTAACTACTACTAACTACTATTAACTACTATTAACTACTATTTACTATTACTTGTGTACATAATTTCAGTTCACCTCGTATCACATGAGATGGTAATAAATAATAATGATAATAAACTTTACTTGAACTTGAACTATTATCCCTACTTTTTGGTTTTTAACTTATCCGGGACGAGGGGGTCCTTGGGGGGGTCCCTAACACCCATAATAAACGAGGGACTACTGTAGTCAAAGTCTGGAAAGTAAAAACTCACATGTTGCAGCATATTTGCTATAAATTGCAATAATGTAGTTAGGTTTAGTCTCATGGCATAACATCATGAAAAGATAACAAACGTGAACTATTATATATAAATATAATAACCAAGTACAGGCCCTTCTCAAAAAATTAGCATATTGTGATAAAGGTCATTATTTTCCATACTGTAATGATAAAAATGAAACTTTCATATATTTCAGATTCATTGCACACAAACTGAAATATTTCAGGTCTTTAACTGTTTTAATACTGATGATTATGGCATACAGCTCATGAAAACCCAAAATGCCTGTCCCAAAAAATTAGCATATCATGAAAAGGTTCTCTAAACAAGCTATTAACCTAACCATCTGAATCAATGACGTAACTCTAAACACCTGCAAAAGATTCCTGAGGCTTTTAAAAAC
>NW_023623087.1:0-4481 GCF_014905685.2 Nematolebias whitei | reverse complement strand
ATAGGAATGTTAAATTCAACAAAGAACACAATCTTTATTTCACAACAATTCCCCCTTTCGACCTCATCTAAAGAGGTCGACATCAAGTGGAAGAATATGCTGAAACAACAGGTAAATTTTCAAAACCTGTCGCAATCTGATCTGCTAATTTGTGCTCACAGGAACTCCTCTAGGGATTCCTATGGCATCAATATATGTAGTAGAGCCCACAGTGGGGTCAAAATTATGCGTTGAACATCTCTTCCTACTGGGAGAGATGTAGGTGTCATTTAAAACTTCCAAACGAGGGCCAATCAAGGTTAACGATGCAGCTAAGCGTACTAATGCACACAATCCCACAGTATTCAGAGGGATATGTGTTAATAAACGTCTACCACCACAATAATAATACAAATTAACACTCTGTTAATATACTGTTCATAATTGATTATAGGTATTTCTTTTCAACGTTACAAACTGAATATACTTATCACTTTCAAGCTAAGTAAATAAATGGATGCGCTCTAAATCAAGACTGCAATTAAAAGATAAGAGAAAAATGGTTAGTACACATGTCATACAATATTGTTACAATCACAAGTACTCAGGGCATACCCTGGGGTGCTCAGAGACCGTTCCTCCTATGTCTCTGAGTTTTCTTCATGAAGTGTGAGACTCTAAGATGTCGTGTTTTTGTCGTATCTAGGTGTCTGCACTAAATGTGGTTATTCCAGCACCCAGTGACCCACTCAAACAAAGTCCTTCAGGGCCCGCACGTAACTATACCAGGCTGCTTCGGTCTACAAGACATGAATGTCCAGTTTTACGACTTTAGATGGTTTCTGCCAGCTCTCTCGCTCTTCCTGGCTCTGAGGCAGGCGCACACTGGCTCCAGTGGTACCAAACGTCCCCCTTTCCTCTGAGGCGGACTGCATGGGACGTTCGCTCTGTAACCTGATAGGGGCCCGTCCACCTGGGCTCCTGCCACTTCCTTTTAATGACCCTCAGCAAGACCCACTCCGCGGTGGGGAGACCAGGTTCCTCTGGTCTTTCTGTTAGGCTCTGTTTGTGGTGGACCTGCTGAGTAAAGTTAGACACTAATGCTTTTAACTCATCAAAGTATACCTTATGGTCCATTTTACGGTCCTCCTCACTGGTCAGTGAGCATACGGTTGGTCCTGGAAAGGGTCTTCCTGTAGTTAACTCATAGGGAGAAAAGCCAGTTCCATTATTAACAGAAGTTCTCACGGTCATTAATACGATATGTTATGCTTCCACCCAGTTCAATTTAGTCTGTGCACAGATTTTGCCCAATTTTTGTTTTATGTTCTGGTTCATCCTTTCGACCTTCCCTTAAGACTGGGGATGGTATACGGTTCCAAAAGCATGTTTTAGGCCTAACATTTTTTCCACAGCCTGCAGATCTGTGTTTTTAAAATGTGTGCTATTGTCTGATCTAATTTTTGTTGGGAAACCGTGTCTGGGGATGTAATGGTTAATCAGAAACTTCACCACTGTTTTGCTGTCTTCTCTTCTTGCAGGTATGGCTTCTGGCCACCCTGTAAATGCGTCAACACACATCAATACATATCTGAACCCTTTAACAGGTTCATACATATCAGTGTAATCTAGAATCACCTCCTGTCCCGGTCGGTGCAGGAGAGGAAAAGAACCTCGTTCAGGTTTTACTGTAGGTCGAATGTTGTACTTTAAACAAACAGTACAGGTGTCAACATATGCTGTTACCATATTTTTTAGATGAGGGTGTCACCACTGTCGAAGATTTCTTAACATTGTCTGCATCCCACGTGTGCTAATCCATGTGCTTCCTGAAATACTGCCTGTTTTAAAGTCATAGGCAAGATCCACTTCTAATTCGGTCCTATCCATACTTTAAACTCCCCTTTTTTCTGACCTCCTCTGTTAAACCATAATGTCTTTTCCTCTGCTACATTCTTCTCATCCCATCGATTCACTTTCTGACATTCCTCTTCCACTGTCACCATCTGTACTCTTGGCTGCCCTGTCAGCTTGCCTGTTTCCTTCCGCTGTGTCTGATTGTGTAACATCATGACCTTTGCACCTCACAACCGCCACTTTTGCTGGCCACATCAAACTGTCAGCTAAATCCTTAATGAGTTATAACTGTACATGAACTACACCATAAGCCTACACCGACTGCCTGAATTTCAGCTTTTTGAGCTGACTGATGACCTTCTAGCTGCCCTGAGCTCAGTACCTCGTACTCATCACCATTCTGTTGTACCACAGCAAATCCTGATCTCAAAAACCCATCCTCAAACCTGAAGCAGCAACCATCTGTGTAAAGTACATTTGAATGTGGTATGAGTTCAGTCTGTAAATCAGGTCTAATGCGTTCCTCCATGTACACTTTTTGCACACAATCATGTGCTTGTGTTGTTTGCATACCATCTGTTTTAAAATGAGTCAATGTGAGTGATCATTATCAAAGCCAGCTGCAGTTTTTGATCACAACCCCCAAAGTGCCTAGATGACCCTCACAGACCAAATGTGGGGTTGACACCTCCATCAGGCTGCAATTGATGTTAGTGACCCTGGACAGAGTGACCACCAGTTCTTCTTTCAGCCTTTCAGACTCAGCACCGTCTGTCTGGAGACCAGTTCAGCTTTGTGCAGCAGTTCATATCTCAGCATACAGCAAGACTTGACTTTGTTCTCGCTGTGTACGAACTCCAGGACCCCCCTCTGGACAGTTAGTTCAGTTTGCTCTTGGACTGTTAGATCTTTGAAAAGTCACGTTACTTGGCTGAAAAGTTCTTTGTTGTTGTGTCAGTTGTGTTCGACTGACAACTTATTCGAACCGTCCCATTGGTCAATTTCACAGACCCAACGTCAGCGCCCACCTGAACACACTTGTATCTGATCCGGCCCCCGGCACCCAAGAGTCCCGATCAAAACTCAGATGGATGCTGTATGCAGTTAAATACTACCTTCTATGTTTTGTGGGCCTAATTAAACTCATCTTCCCACTGCAGAGAAGAAAAAATTCACAAGGGGTTTTGTTTTAACTGGGATAGGTGACTCCCCCCCCCCTCAGCTGCGAAGGGGTGTCAGTAACCTCCCCCACCTGTAACATCACATCTGTTATGTGATATATGGGGTACATTCCTGTAGGGGGATGTGCTGACTGATTGCCGCTTGGGTTATAAGGATGAGGAACTGAACTACCCACTTCCTCACTCTTTTCTTTCATTTATAACCTCCCTCATTAACTTTCTGTATCTACTTTCCTGCAAGGCGTTTGCCTCTCTCTCTTGTCAAACTTATCCTCATCTCTCGAGCATTCTTTAATCTTTTCCCACAATTTCAACTTGCTCCTTTACTGGTTTAAAACTTTCCTGCTCACACTTTTGTAACCTGAGACGCTGCTGCCCCTCAGTGTCCATTCTCTCAGGAAATCCAAACACACAGCACACACCTCTTTTTTATTGTCACTGGAAAATTCTGGAACTTTTCTTCTTCTTTTTTTCTACACATTCATACTGTGGTCTTATATTTGACAAAGACACAAACACAAAATAAACAAACAAGATTCTGACCACTTATTTCAACATTCACGCAAGTCACAGACGCCAGAAATATTCACAATGGTCACCCTTAAAAATGTTGTTGTTGTTGTTTTTTAAAACAAAATGTGTTGACTTCCCTTTTAATATCCTAGAAGACAGCAATATTTGTGAACCCGTGACTTCTCTACTCATCACAGATCATAAGTTATTTTATTCAATAAATCTAATTATTAGTTCTAATTTTATTTTAATCTATTCGGTGCGTGCGTCGTATTTAATTAATTAATGTCTCACCCAAGTCCCGTACTCACTTAATGAACTTCCAATTTTTAAGTAAGCTTAAATTAACACTGTTTTAAGTTAGACACCACCCTAACAAGTTTACAGTTCAACTTTGTCTCAGAGTTACAGAGGTAGCGGCGGACAAATGATTTTATCCTACAACCCCACCCCCTCTGATCCAGAATCTCGTCAGACTCTGGTTGGCTCGACAATTGCGTGTTTTCCCTGGGACTGGTTTTATTTACTTTATCTTTATTCTTACAGTCGACATAAACTTCTCTATTTAAAACTATTTATTTTGGAGTCAAACACACTGAGCAAAAATTTGCCTATTTTAAGCCCAATTTACAGATTTCGTAATAATAAACAGGCTCTGCTTACCTCATTTATTCATAGCGCGCGCAGATTCAGTGTGCAGGACTCAGTAGGTAACTTATTTCTCACATCTCGGTGGGACCTCCAAATTGTTGTGTTTTTAATCTCACTTCTCCACCCGAGTCTGAAGTTACCTTTTCAATCCTGCAGGGGTCAGTCAAATCATGCACATCAGATAAGACAAACGCACCTTCAAATTTATGAATATTTAATAAGTAAAGAAACTCAGAAGTCAATAAAGTAGTCCCATCATAAAGTAGTCACAAATTCACAAGCATAAACAGTGGATTAGTT
>NW_023623086.1:0-4481 GCF_014905685.2 Nematolebias whitei | reverse complement strand
GGACAGACTGGTTCTCCACATACACACACACATACACATGAGAACCAGGTAGAAGAAGATAAGGAGTGAGGAGGAAAAGAACAGAACAGGACTGAGAAACCAGAACTAGTGAACAGAGTGATAAAGATCAAAATACAGGGACGTGATTCATGACAGATCCCCCCCTCAAGGAACGCCTCCTGGCGTTCCACCTGGCTGACCTGGATGGAGAGCGTGGAAATCGGCGATGAGGGTCCTGTCGAGGATGTGACGGGAGGGGACCCAGGAACGTTCCTCAGGACCGTACCCCTCCCAGTCGACAAGGTATTGAACCCCCCGTCCCCTCCGCCTAGAGCGAAGGAGACGGCGAACAGTATAGACAGGACCACCCTCAATGAAGCGGGCGGGTGGAGGGGCGTGAGCAGGGGCATGAAAAGAGGAGGCGACCACCGGTTTGATGCAGGAAACGTGGAAGGTGGGATGGACACGGAGGGACCTGGGAAGCGTCAAGCGAACAGACACAGGGTTGATGACTTTGGAAATGGGAAAGGGACCAATGAAGCGAGGGGCCAGTTTACGGGACTGGAGCTTAAGCGGGAGATTCTTGGTGGACAACCACACCTTTTGGCCTATGGAGTAAACAGGTTGGGGAGTCCTATGGCGGTCGGCCTGCTTACGATAGGCCGCCCTACTCTTCAACAAGGCGCGTCTGGCCTTCCTCCAAACCCTCTGGCAGCGTAGGGCGGCCAGATGAGCGGAGGGGACAGAAGCCTCCCTCTCCTGGAGAGAGACGACAGGGGGTTGATAACCAAAGACAACATAAAAAGGGGACAAACCGGTGGCCGAGGAAGGAGTGGAGTTAAGGGCATGTTCCACCCAAGGCAGGGAGGAGCTCCACTTCTCGGGGTCCTGTTGACACAGAATCCTCAGCTTGCCCTCGACCTCCTGATTAGCCCTCTCCGTCTGGCCATCGGTCTCAGGGTGAAACCCAGAGGAGAGGCTAATGTCAATGCCCAGGAGGGAGCAAAACTCCCTCCAAAAGAGAGAGACAAACTGAGGACCCCTGTCGGAAACAATGTTAGTGGGCAGGCCGTGGAGTCTAAAAACCTCCCTGGCCATGATCAGAGCGAGTTCCTTGGATGACGGTAGTTTGGGGAGAGGAATCAAATGGACCATTTTAGAAAAACGGTCCACTATAGTGAGGATGACTGAGTGAGAATTGGATGGTGGGAGACCGGTAATGAAATCCATTCCTATGTGCGACCAGGGACGAGATGGACAGGGAAGAGGGCGTAAAAGCCCTGAAGGAGGGCGCTTGGAAGGTTTGGATTGGGAACAGGAGGGGCAAGATCGCACATAGGATTGGACATCCTGAAATAAGGTCTCCCACCAAAACTGGGACCTAACCAGGGACAATGTTTTACTCAAACCAGGATGACAGAATAGACGAGAGCTATGTGAGAAATCCAAAACCTGTTTAACCATGTAGGGAGGGACAAATAAACGATTGGGTGGGCATCTAGGTGGAGGAGGATCGGTCTGGTTGGAGGCCTTCAGATCCAACTCAAGCTGGGTAACGGCCAGGCGGGCAGTCTCAGGGAGGATAAACTGATCCTCCTGAGAGGAAGGGACTTCATCCTTCTCCAGGATGCGAGACAAGGCATCAGGCTTGGAATTCTTTTCACCGGGGCGAAAAGACAAAGTGAAGTTAAAACGTGAAAAGAACAATGCCCACCTGGCCTGACGGGGGTTGAGGCGACGAGCGGATTTGAGGTACTCCAGGTTCTTATGGTCAGTCCAAACCAAAAAAGGGAACCTGGAGCCCTCCAACCAGTGTCTCCACTCCTCAAGGGCGAGTTTGACGGCCAGCAGCTCCCGATCCCCAATGTCATAGTTTCTTTCCGCCTCGGAGAGACCCTTGGAAAAGAAAGCACAAGGATGCAGGCGTCCCTCCAGGCTGCGCTGACTGAGAATGGCCCCCACCCCAGTACTGGAGGCATCAACTTCGACGACAAAGGGCTCGTCGGGGTTGGGGGCCCGGAGGATGGGAGCTGAAGAAAACAGTTTTTTGAGATCACAAAAGGCTTTGGCTGCTGCGGTGGACCAAACAAAACGTGACTTAGATGAGGTAAGTTCGTGAAGGGGCTTAGCGAGTTGGCTGTAACCTTTTATAAAGCGTCTATAAAAATTAGCAAACCCCAGAAAGCGTTGCAGTTGCTTCCGGTCCTTGGGAGTGGGCCAGTCCACCACAGCAGCCACCTTGCAAGAGTCCATGGATACAGAGTCTGGGGAGACAACAAAGCCCAGGAAAGTGGTGGAGGTGGTGTGAAACTCACATTTCTCGGCTTTTACATATAGACCATTTTGCAGAAGCCGGGTTAAAACAGATCTAACATGTTTCTTATGAGCGTTAATGTCTTTAGAAAAAATCAAAATGTCATCAAGATAAACAAAAACAAACTTGTTAACCATATCCCTAAGCACATCATTTACTAGACATTGAAAAACTGCAGGAGCGTTGGTGAGCCCGAATGGGATAACCAAATATTCATAATGTCCAGTGGGTGTGTTGAATGCAGTCTTCCACTCGTCCCCCTCTCTGATGCGAACCAGATGGTAGGCATTACGGAGGTCGAGCTTAGTGAAGACCTTGGATCCCTGCAGAAGGTCAAATGCAGTGTTCATCAAGGGTAACGGGTACTTGTTTTTAACAGTGATTTTGTTCAGACCTCTAAAGTCAATGCAGGGACGGAGGGTCTGATCCTTTTTTTTAACGAAAAAGAAACCGGCCCCTGCGGGAGAGACCGAAGGTCTGATGATCCCAGCTTGCAGGGACTCCTGAATATAAGACTTCATGGCCTCTTGTTCTGGTGAGGATAAAGAATAAAGGCCCCCTCTGGGTGGTGTGGTACCGGGCATTAAGTCAATAGGACAGTCATAGGGTCTGTGCGGGGGTAACGATGTGGCCTTAACTTTATTAAATACCTCCTTGAGGTCATGATAGTCAGTGGGAACCTTAGCCAAGTCCGGATAATAACTGGGCGACTGAATGACAGAGTCTGAAGGAACCACTGCTTCATAAAGGCAGGTAGAGAGACATTCCTCTGACCATCCCAAAATCTCCCTCCGCCTCCAATCTAAGTGAGGGTTATGTTTAGATAGCCAGGTAGCACCCAAGACTACGGGGTTCTCAGGAGAGTTTATTATGAGAAAACTGATGAGTTCCTTATGATTACCACCTAAACATAACGTGACGGGCTCTGAGACCTGGGAGGAGGAGTTGAGAGGGTGACCATCAAGAGCGACAACGGAATGGTTCTTAGATGACTGCAGGATTTTAATTCCAGCAGTAACAGCGAACCCATAGTCCAAAAACTCCGTATCGGCTCCAGAGTCAACAAAAACCTTGACAGATGAACAGACCTTACCCGGAACGCAGATCTCGGCGGGGATGACGAATGGTGAGGAGATGGAGGAAGTGGATGCGCGACTCAATAAACATCTCCTCTCGTTTATTGAGCCCCGCCTTTTACCGGACATGAGTAGACGGCGTGTCCAGCGTTGCCGCAATAGAAGCACAGTCGATTCCTTCGACGGTGATCCCGCTCCGCCGGTGTGAGTTTACTTCGGCCCAGCTGCATTGGCTCCTCAGCCGGACCTGGTAACTGCTGCCGAGGCTCCACTGTCGGACGAGGTGAAGAGGCAGGAGGTAAGTCCCATGTCTTCTTGTGAACGCCGTACTCACCGCGCTGCCTGACGGAGGATGACGTAGCAGTCCTCCTCTCCCGGGAGCGTTCTGCCAGTCGGAGATCGAGTCTTGTAGCCAGGTCCTCCAAACCTTGTAATGTCTCTGGAAGTCTCTGGGTTGCCAGACCGTCCTTAATGGCGTCGTCCAAGCCTCGATAAAAGGCATTGGTTAATGCCTCGTCATTCCAGTGGCTGCCGGACGATACAGAATGAAAGTCAATGATATAGTCTGTGACGCGACGGTTACCTTGCTTAATGTCGAATAGTCGTCTGGCAGCCTCTCGTTCCGGAAGAACTGGGTCAAAAACTCGGCATAACTCCTTCTTGAAGCTTTGGAGAGAGTAAACAAACTGTGAGTCTCTTTGCCACTCTGAAGTCCCCCATATTTTGGCCTTGCCTGTTAGCAGCGAGATCATATATGCGACTTTGGAGCGGTCGCAGGTAAACATGGAGGGTTGAAGTTGGAAGTGGATCTCGCATTGTGTGATAAATGGACGGCATTGGTCGGGTGCTCCAGAAAATGCCTCAGGTGGCGAGAGTCTAGGTTCCCGGGTAGGAACCGGACAGGTTTGAACTGGTTCGGGAGAAGAGGATGACTTGAGTAAACGAACTATCTCCTCCATATTAGTTTCTAATTTACCAATAGCTCCCTCGACACCAGACTGCCATTCTGCTGTGTGTGAGTGGTCCATAATGGCCCGATAGTTCTGTAAGGAACTCTCGTGAGGGTTTGGACCAAGATCACAACACAACAG
>NW_023623085.1:0-4482 GCF_014905685.2 Nematolebias whitei | reverse complement strand
TTCAGTTTTCTGGTCCTTCATCCTGGGTACAACCTCGACCATAACAGAATGTCCCAGCCACACCAAGTACCCTCGAAGGATTCAGGAGCTGAGCAGAGTCAACTCACGTTCCAGACAATGTTGCAGAGAGTAGAAAGGAATGAAGCAACTCTCGAGCGTTTAGTAGCATTACAGCAGACTAACCAATCTAACTTACAAGAACTGGGCAGTATGATGTTCTCTGTCAAACAAGGGATGACCCAGCTGCTACCACCAGCTACAACATCTACTCCAGAGGTTAGTTCCCCCACTCATGTCTTTCCTCAACCAACCGCTGTGGAGCAAAATTTAAAGCCTGCTGAATTATTTGATGGGAACCCTGAACTATGTGGGGGCTTTGTTCTGCAATGTAGGCTCACTTTTCAGAGTGTACCCAGTCGTTTTTTGCTAGATTCAGCCAAGATATCGTTTTTCATTACCCAATTAAAGGGAGACGCACTACGTTGGGCTCAGGCTCACTTATCAGCTCATCAGCTCGACACACTAACCTTCTCCTCCTTTTTAGAAGACTTCGTGCGAGTATTCGATCAACCCCTCCAGAAGTCTGAAGCAGTTAAGAGGCTACTCACCCTTCGTCAGGGCTGGCGATCGGTAACAGCACACGCTTTGGAGTTTCGAATCACCGCCGCCCGAACCGGATGGGGAGAGAGCGCTCTTCAAGGTATTTTCCTCCACTCGCTCTCTGACTCCATAAAGGATCGCTTAGCTACGCAAGAGGAGCCTCAAAGTTTGGATGAGCTAATCCACCTCGCCACCCGCATCGATAACCAACTTCAAGAACGTAGATGGGAGAGAGACTACGATTCCCAGCATGCCACAACTTCCGGCTCTTCGCACACGTCACGACGTCGCCCAACGTCTTATCAAGGTGACTACATTTCCCAGGGTACCACTGCTTCCGGGTTCAACTGGACACCTAGATCAACTCCAACACGGGCGCTGGAGAAGAAGACCAATATTGAACCGGAACCTATGCAGTTGGGCCACACTCGTCTGTCCGCCGAGGAGAAACAGAGGAGGAGAAGACACAGAGCGTGCATTTATTGTGGCCAACAAGGACATTTTATTGCTCAATGCCCGTTGTTGGGAAACGACACATCTCACCAATAAAGCAGGAGATATTGGTGAGAACTACTACTTCTTCTTCTCCTGTTTCTCGTCTGGAGATCAACACTACCATCATCGTGGGTCTTGAAAAGAAGTCTGTTGCCGCCCTGGTGGATTCCGGAGCAGAACAGAACCTCATCAGCCAAGACCTAGTGGATCTCCTATCCATCCCCACTCAGACCCTTTCCACGCCTTTATCTATGGAGGGCCTCACTGGACAAAAACTCGCCTCCATCCACACTAAGACCGGGCCCCTGCACCTCATGATCTCCGGGAACCATCACGAATATTGTGAGTTTTTTGTTTTTCAATCTCATGTGTCTCAGCTCATTTTAGGTTTCCCTTGGCTGAACAAACATAACCCAGTCATTAATTGGAGATTAAAAAGAATAGAACAATGGAGCCCACAATGCCTCATGAACTGTTTAAGAACTGCAATTCCTTCCACATTAAAACGCAGCAATTCTTCTGAGTCTATTGATCTGTCTAAGATTCCTAAGATGTACCATGACTTAGCTCCTGTGTTTAGTAAACTAAAGGCCTCATCCTTACCTGCACATCGACCTTATGACTGTGCTATCGAGCTGTTACCAGGGGCACCTCTTCCCTCTAGTCGCCTGTATAATCTTTCTGGTCCTGAACGAGACTCCATGCAGGAGTACATTTCGGAATCCTTAGACTCAGGTATAATTCGCCCCTCTACCTCTCCAGTTGGAGCAGGGTTCTTCTTCGTGGCTAAAAAGGATAAGACTTTGCGCCCTTGCATCGACTACAGAGGATTAAATCAAATTACTATAAAGAACAAATATCCGCTACCCCTCATCGACTCCATCCATGAGCAGTTACACCACGCTAAGATATTCTCTAAATTAGATCTCCGTAACGCTTATCATCTCGTTCGTATACGGGAGGGTGACGAATGGAAGACGGCATTTAAGACTCCCTTAGGACATTTTGAGTACCTTGTTATGCCTTTTGGCCTCACTAACGCCCCCGCAATATTTCAGGCTCTAGTTAATGACGTTCTGAGAGATTTTTTGAACAAGTTCCTTTTTGTGTATTTGGACGACATCCTTATATACTCACAAGATGAGGAACAACATGTTCATCATGTCAGAACGGTTCTCCAACGTCTCTACGAGAACCAACTTTATGTCAAAGCAGAGAAATGTGAATTTCATGCAAAGTCTGTTCCATTTTTGGGCTTCATTTTTGAAGGGGGACACAACCGCACAGACCCTGAAAAGACTAAGGCAGTGGTGGAGTGGCCAACACCGGAAACAAGGAAACAACTTCAGCGATTCCTGGGCTTCGCCAATTTCTACCGCCGCTTTATTAAGAACTATAGCAGGATCGCTGCCCCCCTCACACAATTAACGTCTACTCTTAGGACTTTTAAGTGGACTCAGGAGGCGGACAAGGCTTTTGGTGAGCTTAAAACGCTTTTTTCATCTACCCCTGTATTGTGTCACCCAGATCCCAAGAAACAATTCATCCTGGAGGTGGATGCATCCGACACTGGAGTAGGAGCTGTCCTATCGCAGAGAGCATCTCCTGATAACAAGGTACATCCCTGTGCGTTTTTCTCTCGGCGCCTTTCCCCCGCAGAAAAGAACTACGACGTAGGGAACCGTGAGCTTCTGGCCGTGAAACTGGCCCTGGAAGAATGGAGACATTGGTTGGAGGGCACGGACACTCCATTTCTCATTTGGACGGACCACAAAAACCTCACGTACCTTCGCGATGCCAGACGGTTGAACCCAAGACAGGCAAGATGGTCTTTATTTTTTACAAGATTCAATTTTACACTGACTTTCAGACCCGGATCCAAGAATACGAAGCCCGACGCTCTCTCACGACAGTTCTCACCACCTGAGGACACCACACAGGAACCAAACGTACTACCATCATCCTGTGTGGTTGGCACTCTCACCTGGTCCATCGAACGGGATATCCTGGAAGCTCAGAGGTCAGACCCTGACCCAGGAACAGGCCCCGCTGGTACTATGTTCGTTCCTGCTAGTATCACAGCGAAGGTCCTCGACTGGCTCCACACACACAAGTTCTCATGTCACCCGGGTCTTGCACGTATGATTTCATTGACTAAGAGACACTTCTGGTGGCCTACCTTAAATGCTGACATTAAGAGTTATGTTGCCGCTTGCCCCACCTGTGCCAGAAATAAGACTGGTCACCGGCCACCTGCTGGTAAGCTGCTGCCTCTGCCCACTCCTAGTCGTCCATGGTCGCACATCTCTCTCGATTTTGTTACCGGTCTGCCCCCTTCTGATGGCAACACCGTTATCCTCACTGTGATTGACAGGTTTTCGAAGGCAGCTCATTTCGTTCCCCTTTCAAAACTTCCTTCGGCGTTCGAAACGGCCCAACTGTTGGTCCAACATGTCTTCAGGGTTCACGGCATTCCGTCCGATGTGGTTTCTGACAGAGGTCCCCAGTTCATATCCCAGGTATGGAAGTCTTTTTGTAATTCTCTAGGGGCCTCTGTCAGCTTGACATCTGGGTACCACCCCCAATCCAACGGGCAAGCCGAACGGACCAATCAGGAACTGGAGACTGCCCTTCGATGTGTTGTGGAGGACAATCCGTCCTCATGGAGCCAACATCTGGTATGGATTGAGTATGCTCACAACACGCATACATCATCCGCTACAGGCATGTCTCCTTTTGAGGCATCTTTAGGTTATGCCCCTCCTCTGTTTCCAAGCCAAGAAGGGGATATTGCGGTCCCGTCCGTCCAACACCATTTTCGACGTTGTCGTCGGGTTTGGCGCCAGACCAAACTCGCCCTGCTCCGTACAGCCACGCAGAACAAGGCCCTTGCAGACCGTCATCGCTCCGCAGCCCCATCCTACAGGGTTGGACAAAGGGTGTGGCTCTCCACGTGCCATATCCAACTGCGAGACACCCCACGTAAGTTGGCCCCTCGTTTCATTGGACCATTCCCCATCATCCGCATCATTAATCCCACAGCTGTCAGACTCCAACTACCATCATCCATGAAGATTCATCCCACCTTCCACGTGTCCCAAATCAAGCCAGTTACAGACAGTCCTCTGTGCCCTCCGGCCGACCTCCCTCCGCCCCCCCCGTCTCATCGACAATCACCCTGCCTTCACGGTCCGCCGTATCCTGGACGTACGGCGCCGTGGGCGGGGTTTCCAGTATCTGGTCGACTGGGAAGGTTATGGGCCAGAGGAACGATCATGGATTCCTCGGTCCTTCATCTTGGACGCCAGTCTCGTCACTTCGTTCTTCAGAGCACACCCCGAGAAACGTCTCAGGTCGCCAAGAGGCGATTCTTGAGGGGGGGGGGGG
>NW_023623084.1:0-4483 GCF_014905685.2 Nematolebias whitei | reverse complement strand
GCCTCCTTTAATGTTACCCCCACCAAACAAGCCTGGTGGACGTAACATTGTGGGGGCTCGTCCTACACGTTGTTGGTGCCGTGTTTGGCGTTGTTGTTCTGTTCAGATGGCAGTTACATGCTCCTGTTTTGGTATTGTTGTGTTTTCTTGTCTTGCCGGTTGTTTGTGATTTTGGCCTGGTTGGTTTTCTTGTTTCTTCTGTCTGTTTGGGGGTCCATGAGGATTTTGTTTTTTTTGGGGGGCGGCCGAGTGTGTCGTCTAGTTGGTTGAAATCGGTGGGTGTTGGCAACTCCATTTTTTAGTCGACGCTGTTTGTTGTTTTTGTTATTTTTGGGCTGGATTCTGGGCTAAGGGCACCGCTTGGTGCTTCAACTGCCTTGGCTGCCTTGGCTCTTGGAGGAAGGCCTGAAGACTAGGCGAGGTGAGTCAGTTTTTTTTTGTTTGTTTGTTTGTGTTTGTGTTCCACTTAGTTAGCTGTAGGAAAGTGGAGATTTGCCATTTGTTTGCACCAGTCATACAGTTCCTCATAGTTGTTGGGTGAAAAATTTGGTATTTGCTGTCTGGCTTTTGGAATTTAGTTCCAATTTTGTTAAAAAATGGATACTGTTAGTTCTTTTTTGGCTTCCCCAACTTTAGAACTTTTGGAAAAGCTCACCAAGGAGCAGATTTGTCAAGTAGCTGAACACTTTCAAATTGATTTTGAAGCTGCAAAAGGATGGAGGTTACCCCAGCTAAAGGTTTTTTTAAAAGACAATCTTGTGAAAATGAATGTCTTTACTGTTTCTGTTTCAGACGCTGATATGACGGACAAGACTTCCACTCATGCAGATTCGTTAACCGGTGCCTCTAGGTCAGATGAGGACATTTTGGATCCAACAGTAACTCAAGATTCTCAATTAAAGTTTCAATCTAAAAGAACTGAGTTTGAATTGCAGTTTGAGTTGGAAAAGTTGCGGCTGGCCCATGAAGAAAAAAGATTGGCACGTGAACATGAACTGGAAGAGAAGAGGTTAGCACGTGAACATGAATCTGAAGAAAGGAGGTTAGCACGTGAACATGATGAAAAGAGGTTGGCATATGCACATGAGTTAGAGCTTAAGAAATTATCTCTAGAAGCTGAGCATCTGAAGTTGAGGTCTGAGGGTAGGTTAAGTGGTGGAACTCTTAATCTGTCTCAAATTAGTGATGGGTTCTCTGGACGTAACCTGGTTAACATGTTGAAGCTGTTACCTAAGTTCAATGAACAAGATCCAGATATATTTTTCTCTTTGTTTGAGGACATGGCAGAGGACAATGACTGGAGTGATTCAGATTGCTCCATTCTCCTGCAAAGTGTACTGGTGGGTAAGGCCCAAAAAGCTTATGTTTCATTACCTTCAGCGGAAAGAAAGGTGTACAAATCTGTTAAGGAAGCTGTTTTGAAGGCTTATGAACGGGTTCCTGAATATTATAGGCAGCAATTTAGAAACTACAGGAAGGCTGAAAAACGGACAAATACAGATCTTGCCAGAGAACTGAATGCCCAATTCTACTGTTGGTTATCGGCAGAGGGTGTAGATGACTTGCAATCCCTTTGTGAGTTGATGGTGTTGGAACAGTTTAAGAACATTATTCCACGTCGGATTGCCACTTATGTTAATGAGCAAAAAGTAAAAACCGCTGCTAAAGCTGCCATTTTAGCAGATGACTATGTTCTAATACATAAAGCTGGGAGTGATTTTAATGTGGAAGATAGTCATTACCTTAAGGAATCCCACCATGAAGGGTTCCCTAGTAAAACTAGATGGGATCCTACTTTGCACTTTAAAGCCGCCTCAGTTTGTAACTATTGTCGTGAGAAGGGACACTGGAAAAATGAGTGTCCTTGGAATTCCAAATCTAAACCAGTTAAGAGTAAACAAGATCATCGTAAACCTGTTGCATTAGCCGGAGTTTTGCAGTGGCAATCAGCGGAGTCTACACCTCCAGCTGAAGTTGAAGGTGTTAGACCAACTGTTTTAGCTGCATCTGTTGACTTTAAGTCTTTTCCAGAACCGAACGGCACAGATCCCTTGGTTTTTGAGAGGGATGTTGGATGAGATTATGCTCCTTTCATCACCCAGGGGTTTGTTTCTCTGTGTGGCAGTTTAAATAAAGTGGCTGTTAAAATTCTGCGTGACACTGGAGCGTCTGAGTCCTTCATATTGGAATCTGTTCTGCCATTTTCTCCTGTTTCTGATACTGGTCGTAGTGTCTTGATTAGAGGTATTGGGTTGAAAACTTTCTCTGTGCCTCTCCATAAGATCCACCTACAGTCAGAACTGGTTCAAGGGGAAGTAGTTATAGGTGTTCGTCCTTCTTTGCCTGTGGGAGATGTGTCTCTCATTCTGGGGAACAACCTGGCAGGTGGGCGCGTGTGGCGAGATGTTGCTCCTCCTCAGGTGGTCCGAGCTTCTCCATCTGTTTCTGTTTCAGACGAATGTGCTCGTGACTTTCCTGAGGTATTCCCAGCTTGTGCAGTAACTCGTGCCATCACTCGTTCTTTGGCTGAACAGGAAAATGAGTCTGGTAAGCCTGGTTCTATCTGCAAGAAGCTTGTCTGTTTGCAAACTCTTCCTGTTCCCTTGTCCCTCAGTGAGTTGATTGCAGCCCAGCAGGAGGACGCTACCTTGGCTGCTTTGTTTAAACAAGTCTAGGCAACAGAAAAGGACTCAAAAGTGTCACATGGGTATTTTCTTCTAGAAGGTCTGTTGGTACGTAAATGGTTGCCTTATAGTGACAGGGAAGTTGTTGGACCAGTTTATCAGGTTGTTGTTCCAACTAAGTTCAGAGACCTCGTTCTGAAAACTGCCCATGGAGAGCTGGCTGGCCATCTGGGAGTTAATAAAACCTATAGTCGAGTGTTGCGTTATTTTTATTGGTCCCGTCTGAAAAAAGATGTCTCTCTTTTTATAAAAACCTGTCACACCTGTCAGTTAACTGGAAAGCCTAATCAAAACTTGAAACCAGCTCCACTTTTTCCCATACCTGCTGTTGGTGAACCTTTTGAAAACTTAATTATTGACTGTGTTGGTCCACTGAGTCCTTCAAAGTCAGGATCGGTGTATTTGCTGACAGTTATGTGTAAAAGCACTCGTTATCCTGCAGTATATGCCCTGAAAACTATTACAACAAGGTCTGTGGTCAAAGCTTTATTTAATTTCATTTCCGTGTTTGGAATTCCTAAGACTATTCAGACAGACAGAGGTACCAATTTCACTTCACGCATGTTTGCTGAGATTTTGAAACAACTTGGTGTAGCCCATCAACAAAGCAGTGCTTATCATGCACAAAGCCAGGGGGCACTAGAGCGTTTTCACCAAACTCTGAAGGCATTGTTGCGAGCATACTGCACAGAGTTGAATAGAGATTGGGAAGAAGGTTTGCCTTGGCTTCTTCTGGCAGCTCGTGAAGTGGTACAGGAAAGCACAGGGTTCAGTCCAAACGAACTAGTGTTTGGACATCATGTACGCGGGCCCCTTGCTGTCCTAAAAACCAACCTGGAGAGTTCTGATCCACCATCAAACTTGTTCGACTACATTAATGGTTTTCGTCGCAGACTTTTCTTGGCTGGCAGATTAGCTTCTGAGAATCTTAAAAAAGCTCAGAAAAAGATGAAACGATGGTTTGACCAGAAAGCTGAAAGTAGAGTGTTTCACCCAGGAGATCGGGTGCTTGCCTTGCTTCCTATTCAAGGATCTCCATTTCAGGCAAAGTTTTCTGGTCCATATTCTGTGCTGAAGCAGGTGTCTGCACAGGATTATGTGGTCTCTACCCCTGACCGTAAACGACCCACTCAGCTGTGCCATGTAAACTTACTGAAACCTTACTTTGGTCGTACTCCGGAAGAAAAAGACGTACAGGCCGTTGCTGCTTCTGTGAAAGTAGACCTGAGCTACACAGCAAGAGTAGATGAAGATGTACAGACTCCAGAAGACACTGTATTTCAGCCAAGACTTAGGAACTCGGAGATGTTGTTAAACCTACAACCCTTGTTGAGCCATTTGTCTACTGAAAAAGGTGTGGACCCCCCAGTATGTTTCTTTTCTAAAAAGTTCAATCAACATCAACTGAACTATTCTACCATTGAGAAAGAAGCCCTGGCTCTAATTTGGGCATTGCAACACTTTGATGTGTATGTGAATGGAGGTTCATTTCCTGTTGTGGTGTATACGGATCATAACCCTTTGACCTTTTTGCACTCCTTACAGAATCCAAATCAGCGTTTGGTGCGATGGGCCTTGTTTCTGCAACCCTACAACATTGAGATTCGGCACATTAAGGGCACGGAGAATGTGTTGGCGGATGCATTGTCTCGTGCCAGTGATGGACCAGTTTAGCGGTTGCAGGGCACCGTGATGGACCCTCTGTTTGAAGGGGGGAGGTGTTACGGCTGCAGTGGTCTTTGCCTCTTTTCTTGGTATGGTTCTGGAGACAGGCCTTCTGCAGGTGTTCTGTGTTGCCC
>NW_023623083.1:0-4483 GCF_014905685.2 Nematolebias whitei | reverse complement strand
CTCCGTCTCAACTAATCAGCATCTGCAAGGTGAGTTCTCCCACACACACACACACGCACACACACAACCCCAATAGTACCCCCCCCTCAAATATCGCCTCCAGGCGACCCACGACACTTGTCAGGGTGTCTTAAATAAAAGTCCGAAATAAGGGCAGGATCCAGGATGAAGGATCTGGGCACCCACGAGCGCTCCTCTGGGCCGTAACCCTCCCAATCCACCAAAAACTGAAGTCCGCGACCACGTCGGCGAACATCCAAGAGCCGGCGAACAGAGAACACTGTCTGGTCGTCAACGATGCGGGGGGGGCGGACGACCCAGAGTGGAGGGGTTCAGAGGGTCCATCACAAGGGGCTTGACCTGAGACACATGGAAGGTAGGGTGAATTCGCATGGAGCGAGGGAGTCGTAACCGGACAGCAGTGGGGTTGACAACCTTGGTAATGGGGAAGGGTCCGATGAATCGGGGTCCCAGCTTCCTAGAGGAATCCTTGAGAGAAATGTGCTGAGTGGAGAGCCAAACCTGCTGTCCTACAGAGTACGGAGGAGCAGGAATGCGACGACGATCAGCCCCCCGTTTGGATCGGTCACGAGTCCGTAGAAGAGCCTCCTTGGTCTGCCTCCAAATCCGTCTGCAACGTTGTAGGTGGTGCTGGACAGAAGGAACAGATACATCAGCTTCCTCACGGGGAAACAGCGGGGGCAGGTAACCCAGGGAAGCCTCAAAAGGAGAGAGGCCGGTAGCAGAGGATGTGTGGGTATTGTGGGAGTACTCGACCCATGGAAGAAGGGAAGACCAAGAAGCCGGGTTGTTTTCAATGACACAGCGAATGGTAGACTCAAGTTCTTGGTTGCAACGTTCAGATTGACCATTGGACTGGGGGTGATATCCCGAGGACAAACTCACCGAGGCACCGAGGGCTTTCCAGAAGGCCTTCCAGACCCGGGACACAAATTGGGGACCACGATCCGAGACAATGTCCAAAGGTATGCCGTGAAGCCTCAAGACATGGATGACCAAGAGTTGAGCAGTCTCCATTGCAGAGGGAAGTTTGGGTAACGGAACAAAGTGTGCAGCCTTAGAGAACCGGTCGATGATGGTGAGAATGACCGTGTTCCCTTCAGATGGGGGTAAACCCGTCACAAAATCCAGTGCGATGTGGGACCAGGGACGACCAGGAACAGGAAGGGGTTGGAGTAATCCCGTAGGGGATTGATGAGTGCTCTTGTTCTGAGCGCAGACAGTGCAGGCTGACACAAAACGCTTGATGTCCCGGCGCAAGGTAGGCCACCAGAAGTGTCTCTTAGTAAAGGAGATCATGCGGTTGACGCCGGGGTGACAAGAAAATTTAGAAGAATGAACCCATTGAAGAACCTGGCTGACCACAGACTTGGGGACAAACAAGCGGTCAGGCGGGCCATTACCAGGGTCGGGTTCAGACAATTGAGCCCGAAGGATGTCCCTCTCGATCCCCCAGGATGTGGCACCCACAACGCAGGAGCCAGGAAGGACGGGCTCGGCAGCTTCGGGAGAATCAGAGGACGAAAACTGTCTGGAAAGGGCATCAGGCTTTACGTTCTTGGATCCCGGCCGGTAAGAGATGGAAAAATTAAATCTAGTGAAAAACAGGGACCACCTGGCCTGTCTAGAGTTCAGTCTCTTGGCACTCCGAAGGTAAGAGAGGTTTTTATGGTCAGTGAGAACGATGAAAGGTAACGCCGCCCCCTCCAACCAATGTCTCCATTCTTCGAGCGCCAATTTTATGGCCAGCAACTCACGATTGCCCACATCATAGTTGGCTTCAGCAGGAGACAATCGACGTGAGAAGAATGCACAAGGGTGGACCTTGTTGTCGATAGGGGATCGTTGCGACAGAACAGCACCCACTCCAGAGTCCGAGGCGTCCACTTCGACAATGAACTGCAACTTGGCGTCGGGGTGAGTCAGGATGGGAGCAGAGGAGAAAAGCGCCTTGAGCCTCAGGAAGGCCACCTCCGCATCCCTGGTCCAAGAAAAAACACGGAGAGAAGAAGTGAGTCTGGTTAAAGGACTCGCAACTTGACTGTAATTCCTGATGAAACGGCGGTAGAAGTTAGCGAAGCCCAGGAAGCGTTGGAGTTGTTTACGGTTAGTGGGGGTAGGCCATTCCACAACCGCCTTGACCTTCTCAGAGTCCGTCCAAACCTGACCACTCTTAAACACAAATCCCAGGAAGGTCACAGAGGGTACACTGAACTCACACTTCTCCGCCTTGACGAACAGTTGATTCTCCAACAGACGCTGAAGGACAGCCCGAACGTGCTGAGTATGTTGGTGTTGGTCCTTGGAATAAACGAGAATGTCATCTAGGTAAACAAAGACAAATTGATTCAAAAAATCCCTTAGCACATCATTAACGAGTGCTTGGAACACGGCGGGAGCATTAGTTAGTCCAAAAGGCATTACCAGATATTCAAAATGACCGAAAGGCGTTCTGAAGGCCGTTTTCCATTCATCCCCCTCCTTAATACGAACCAGATGATAAGCATTTCTAAGGTCCAACTTGGTGAAAATCACAGCTTCCTGAAGCTGCTCGTAGATGGATTCAATGAGAGGTAGAGGGTATTTGTTCTTTACAGTTATTTGATTCAGTTCTCTGTAATCTATACAAGGTCTCAAAGATTTGTCTTTCTTGGCGACGAAGAAGAAGCCTGCTCCCACTGGAGAGGTAGAAGCGCGGATAATGCCGGAGGATAATGATGCGTCAATATACTCCCTCATGGTCTGTTTCTCAGGACCAGATAAATTATACAAACGACAAGAAGGCAAGGGAGCACCAGGAAGCAAATTTATTGAGCAATCATAAGGTCGGTGAGGTGGTAGAGATTGAGCCCTGGATTTGCTAAAAACCGGGGCCAGATCATGATAACCGGAGGGAATTAAGGTTAAATCAACCTCCTCCTCCTCATAACAAGACGGAGGAGAAGGGGAAATCGCCGACCTGAGACAGTTAGCTGAGCAATCCTGACTCCAGGCAATGATTCTCTGGTGCTTCCAATCGACCTGCGGGTTATGTCGTCTGAGCCAAGGAAATCCTAATATCAGTTGAGGGGTATTAGAATGGAAAACAAAAAACTCACTCAGTTCATGATGGTTGCCAGAGATGATGAGCTTTAGAGAAGTGACTCTGTGGGAGATGGTGGAAATGGTCTGACCAGTGAGTGTTGTCATAGAGAGGGGTTGATCCAATCTGTCCAAAGGAATTGACAGTTTCTCCACCAAGCTGTCACTGATAAGGTTTTGTTCCGCTCCAGAGTCAACAAGCGCCTGCACAGAGAAATTTGAATTGTTATGACAAATGGAAGAAGGGAGAGTCAGACGGTTCTCAGGAGAAATGTCAGAAGCGCCCACCCGAATCTCCTGTCTTATGGGTGGGGCCGACCTTTTAAACGCAGGGGGCATGAGGCAATGAAATGTCCCTTCTTACCACAGTATAGGCATTCTTTTGCAGAAAAGCGACGCTGTCTCTCCTCAGGAGTGAGACGGGTGCGCCCAACAATCATTGGTTCCACAGGGTCAACTTCAGTATTTGGAATATTTGGACGGCAGCGGCTTGTCAGATCCGGAAGTGGAATTCCGGAAACGGAGGAACTCTGGGAGTTGTAGTCAAAACTACCCCGACATTCTCTGAAGCGATCGTCAATGCGAATTGACAGGTCAATTAAATCGTTCAGGTTGTCGGGATGATTTACGAGGGCTAGTTGATTCTTAATGTGATCATTGAGAGCACTCACAAACACTCCCCGAAGAGCGAGGTCCTCCCATCCAGCCTCTCGGGCCGTGATCCGGAAGTGAAGTGCGAAGTCCGCCGCAGATTGGTTCCCCTGGCGTAGCGCCATTAGCCTCTTGGAAGCGGTCTCTTGGTGCAGGGGACGCTCAAAAACCCTCTGGAAATCATTGAAAAAAGCAGAAAAGGCACAGTCATTTACTGAGATGGAGCTGAAGTACGCGTTCGCCCACCTCAACGCCTCCCCTTGAAGAGAGGAAACTATGTGGGAAATACGGGACGAGTCGGAGAAAAAGGTTCGTGGAGCTCTGCTAAAGGCCAGATTACATTGTAGCATAAACCCTCCAAACTCTTCGGCCTTACCAGAAAATAGTACACTGGGTTTAATCTCGGGCTCACGGATAGTGTGTTGATTTGAAGATCCAGAAGGTTGTGAGGAGAGGTTGGAGTTAAATGTCTCGGTGTGGGAAGATGATGATACCTTCTTTCCTAGCTCGTGGACCATACTACCCAGTTCGGTCAAATTCTCGGAGAGTTTCTGTTGTTGTTTTACAATCTGTTGAAACATATTTTCAGTAGTGGTTATTCGGTGTTCTTGGGAAGTTAGAAGCTCTCGTAGCTGATCCTTCTCGGCCTTGTCGTGAGTACTCATGTTATGGCTGAATCATTCTGTTAAGGTTTAACAAAATGGTACTCAAATTCAGACAAGGCTGAGAG
>NW_023623082.1:0-4483 GCF_014905685.2 Nematolebias whitei | reverse complement strand
TAGGTGTAGATTGACATAAAAGCATTAAAATAATCATTTCTATATCATTCCACCCTTGCTTTTATGGCAATTTTAGACATTTAATTCTGAATAAGTAACACACACAAAATGTATATGTTTGAATAGGCATAAAGGCAACTTAATATATTGATATAAAACATATTTTTATATCATTCCACCCTTTTGCCTTTATGACATGTAAAACATAATTCCACAATACAACTTTTCAGTCTTGAAAATGCCATCCCTTTAAGTTGAACTCTAAACGATCTCCGACCTCTGAATGGTCGAGTTCTCCTGCAATTGAAATTGTTCTGGGACTTTATCCTAAATAAACTCACTCACACAGTTACTAGTTTCAAACCCCTGGAACGTTTTGATTTATTACATTCCCACTGACACGATCATTGTAAATCAAAACACCTGGTAGGTGTTCAGATTATAGTTTTTTTTTTTTTCACCAAACCATGTACCAGCTGTATTATAAATTTCCTGATTAATTCTTTTTTTAAACCCTAAACAAGTTCCCAAAATACACAAAGTTAATACAGAGATACATAGATCAAACTAGTTATTCTTCTCTTCACTAAACAAACAAAAGGGATACTGCATATATTTTGCGCCGTAGATAATATTCCTGTGAATATATCCCACCCATGGTGAGCCGACGCCTATACTATTAGTTTTAGCCATATGTAAAAACCTTTCTTTGAGCCATGCAGGTGGACACTGTTAGATCAGACACGTTTAGACTTATGAGACTTGATCATTTCAGTCAACTCTATGGACTCATTCAATGCGCATTTTAAATGATCCAGAGAGACTCGCCATGGAGTAAGGAACTATAATTAGTCAAACGATAAGTCTGGTTGTTCCGAGTTCACAGATGTACACCACACACACATCCAGAGAAAGGCACCTTAGGTACTTTTTATTGTTGCTCTAACCTAGTTCATGAGTCTAATCACACAATACCTTGTCTCTGGTTAAACATGGGTTAACATGATTAGTTTCAACATACATATCACTCTTTTATCAGCTGTCTCACATAGTTGCATGTTATATGTGAGATTTGTCTGTGGCTCAAACCACTCACCCTGTACTTTTATTTATTTTTTTTTTAAACCAGTGTCCTTGTACAGTTATTAAAGGCAAAATGTGATATTTGCATAACTGTGGTTGCCTTCATTACATTTTGTCAATTCAGGTTTTAAATGTTCCATACTCTCCTCCACTTATGATGATTCGATGTAGTGACACCACCCTCTGGCAGGGCTCCTCCTGCAGCTGTACAAAAAAAAACAAAACTGCAAGGTACACAGGAAAACAAGTTCAAAGCTTCAATTATGTTGGAGAGCACTTTTTCTGTGCTCCCCCACATCTTTGGCTGCAAGTTTATTTCTTTTATCAGTATTTTGACCGTTTCTTCTTGAGTCATGACAACTGATGGTATCCAGAACCTTTCTTGAGTAACTGCCAACGAAGCACGTCTCCTCCTTCTCCTTAATTGGCAGTAAAAATCAAACTTCGTTCTCCTTTTTTTCTTTCTTTCATCTGGTTTAGCATGTACCGTTCCCACACATGTTACACAGTGGGGCCTCCACACAACTCCAATCTGACATCTAAGGTACCACTGGGATGGTTTCCCTGTGGTAGCATGTCAAAAGTCACTTTGCACTCAGATCTTGCTTGCATCTTTTTTTTTTTCAACCAAAGTGAACACCTGATCCTCCTCCACGACACGTCCTGGTGTTGCTGATGAGGCGTTGTCCATCTGCAACAAGGCACGTGATGCCCAAACAGCCTGCACTCCGATCTGACTTGGCCCCTTGTCACCAGCTCCTCGGGGCGACCTTGATCGTCCAAACAACCAAGACCAGGAGAGCATCAAGCTGTGGAAACAATAAAACTGCTTTTCAACAAAAAGAGAGAAGAATTAGTTTTCTCTTTAATAACACTTATGAATTGGTACATTTACCCATTTTTCCTTCTCCTGCCTCTGGGATATGGCAGACCCAGACCAATTTTATAGCTTGAATTTGACCTGAAATCACTGTCACTGGCTCTAGAGTCCTCAGACCCAGGAGTTGCTAATTGGTTCTTTTTTTTTTTCTCACAGGCAGCTCTGGAGTATAATTCAATTGAAACACAGCCTGCAACAAATTTACTTTTCAGTTTGTCAAATCATGTCTTTCATTTTCTCAGCATTTCTTCTTTTTTTTTTTTAACAGTTCATCCATTCTCCCAATCAGCCCAGCAGCTTTGTGGGTGATAAGGAAATATGATAAATCCATTCAACACGTTTTTCAGCTGACCAGTCCTTCACCTGTTTCCAGTAAAATGGGTCCCATTATCTGTATCTGAAGGGGACCCTCACAAAATTATTTCATCATACTAAGACTTTTTAAAGTAGATGTCTGATTTGCATATTTACAAAGATGAGTCACCAACACACCTGAATACATATCTACACCCCTGTGACATGGCAAAGGGCCAATGAAATCCGTTTGCCAGATCTGATATGGCCCCTTTCCCCTATATATCCCTGCATTTTACTATTGTGACCCTCTCTCTCTTCTAATGCTGCATGCTTCACATCGTTGTATTTGCAGTTTCATCATCTGTCTTGTTCTACAATCAAACAATTCTTCATACATAACCACTTCATGCAAAAAGTGTCAATAATTAACTTTATTTATTAAAAAGAAATCCTTCTTCTAGTCTTGGCCCCACTCAAAATGTTTAACTCATCAGTTTTCAAAACTGAGATGTTAACTTTTTCCACAGAACCCCTCTTGAAAAGAGCTGAACTTTCACTTTAAATGTGAAACATCTGCAAAACAAGATGGTGAAATTCTTTTTATCTCAGATATTTTTGGATACTTCTAGAGTTGTTTTTAGATGCTGTCAAAACTATAGCTGCAGGTAAACCATTTATAAACAACATATGTTGCACTTCCTTCCAAACAACATACAATGCACTTCTTTCAAAGTAAACAGCTTAATTTAACACATCCAAACAACATATTTATTTCTAGACATTTCAAATCCACCCTTTTCTTCTTAAACCATCTTGACTTTAGGCATTTTAAAATCAATATCACCTTCAAGTTTTGGGGCTTTTTAATTTAACGTCAAGATCTGGGCTCTCTAATTCTGGACCTTTGATGTTCAATGTTTGACAATATCTGCTTTTCAGAGTGTTGATGTCAACTTTTGGACCCTACTTTTTGCCCCTTTTAATCCAAATAATGGCTTCCAGCCCTCAGCTCTTCAGCTGACACATCATTCATCTCAGCTGCATGCACTCCTGCCTGCATTAATGCCCTCCAGAAAGCAGAACGGGTAGGTTCCTGCATGTTTTTCTGGCCGTCCCTTCTCGGCCCACGACCCATGGGTTGGCCAAATGATTTTTTCACAGCTTTCAGCTCTGTGAACGCACAGCGAGCGCATTCCTCAGCACATCTCTGCTCGCACTCCCACAGGGTCACCCAATGACCCTATAAATCAGAGTCCTCCGATGTTATCTGTCGGGCTGTTTCTACACAAACTTCAAACAACGGTCTCGAGTCTTGCAAAGCTCTGACTCGATGTGCTGAATTCATTACCTGACCTCCACCTTTGTCCAACAGCCTCGAAACTCGAGCATCTGTGGGTTGTGATATTAAACTCGACGGATTCCATCCGTCAGCCAACCTTGTAACATAAGCTCCGACTCGCTCCGGCGAAACATCACGCTCTTTCTTCCTCATTTTCTCTCTTTTAAGCCTGCATATCTGACCGACCGCGCTCTCAGCTACATTAATCAAGCGGTCTAGCTTGCACTCTGTCTGCGCATCAGATAACAACTGTTTTCGTTGTAAAAACTGTTTCTCTTTCTCCTGAACTTCCTCAACATATTTTTCTTTCTTTCTCTTCAATTTTCCTCGCAACCGGGACACCTGCTCCACCGCCCCTTCAACTACTCTGCTCATTCTCCCAAACTGAGCGAGCGACTGAGTGTGCCGTCTTTTCTGACCTCTATTGCCTGCAAAAGTGGTCAAAACATCACTCGGACTATCTGCTTGCAGAAAAATTGTTCTAACAACATAAGATGGGCTTCTTCCCCCCTCTTAAAAAACAATAAAAAAAACAACTGGGATGGGACTTCTTCCCATCCCGGTACAACTTTTTCTCCGTTCAGCTCACGCCTCCTCAGGCATCTGAATCAACTTTTTTCTCTGTTTTAAAACTCTCACACAAAGGCTCGGGCGTCCCCTCCACCTCTTAAACACAAAGCCAGGGTTGGATAACCCGGCACAACTTCAACGGACTCTTTGTCCAGAATGCAACTCGCATTCTCTCAACACTCTTTTTTTTTTCCTTCGTTTGAATATGGTGCAGCCGTTCAGAATTATTTATTTAAAATCTTAACATCCCATCCTCGTCGCCAAAAATGTATTATGAAATTCTTTATCAAAAGGGCTCGTGAAACGGTCGGCAC
>NW_023623081.1:3004-4483 GCF_014905685.2 Nematolebias whitei | reverse complement strand
CAGCGAAGAGTAGGACTTGACTGCAGCCTTAAATATGGTAGTAGCTCTTCAGGTGGATGGCTGTCAGCTGATGATGATTAGCGGCCATCTTGGAGCTGCAGTGAGTCTCACTCTTACAGTACCCCCCCCTCACGGATCGCCTCCTGGCGATCTGAGTCTTTTCTCAGGGTGGGCCCTGAAGAATGCGGTGATTAGGCTGGGGTCCAAAATTAAGGAGCGGGGAATCCACGAACGCTCCTCAGGACCATACCCCTCCCAATCCACAAGGTACTGGAAACCTCTCCCCCGGCGTCGGACGTCCAAGATGGTACGGACGGTGAATGCCGGGTGATTGTCGATAAGCCGGGCGGGTGGAGGGAGGTCGGCAGGTGGGCACAGAGGGCTCTCAGAGACAGGCTTGAGCTGAGAAACATGAAAGGTTGGATGGATCCTCATAGAGTCAGGAAGTCGAAGACGTACTGCAGAAGGGTTGACGATCTTGATTATAGGGAATGGACCAATGAACTTGGGTGCCAACTTCCTGGGAATGTCCTTCAGGGTGATGTCTCTGGTAGAAAGCCAAACTCTCTGTCCCACCCGATAGGATGGTGCGGCGGATCGGTGCCGGTCCGCAAACCTTTTATTCTGCTCTGCCGTGCGTAACAGTGCTGCTCTTGCTTGGCGCCAGATGCGTCGACAGCGGCGAAAATGGTGCTGAACTGAAGGCACCGAAATGTCCGTCTCCTGGCTGGGGAACAAAGGAGGCAAGTAACCTAGAGAAGCCTCAAAAGGGGACATACCTGTGGCTGTGGAGGTATGAGCATTGTGGGCATATTCCACCCAGACCAGATGTTGGCTCCATGCTGACGGGTTGCCCTCCACGAGACACCTCAGGGTGGTCTCAAGCTCTTGGTTACAGCGTTCCGCTTGACCGTTTGACTGTGGGTGATAACCCGAGGTGAGACTGGTGGATGCCCCTAAGGAGGTACAAAAACAGCGCCACACCTGGGAGATGAATTGGGGGCCTCTGTCGGAGACTATGTCAGAGGGGATACCGTGGATGCGAAAAACTTGTTGGACCAATACCTGGGCCGTCTGCATAGCTGAGGGCAACTTTGGGAGTGGAATGAAGTGAGCCGCCTTAGAAAACCTGTCAATGACCGTGAGTATGGTAGTGTTACCGTCTGAGGGTGGTAAACCGGTGACGAAATCCACGGCGATGTGAGACCACGGGCGACTGGGCGTGGGCAAGGGCTGAAGAAGACCTGCTGGAGGTTGTGTGCCAGTCTTGTTCCTGGCACAGGTGGGGCAGGCTGCCACAAACTCCTTCACATCATGTGGCAGAGTAGGCCACCAGAAATGGGTCCTAGTAAGGGAAAGCATGCGAGAGATACCGGGGTGACACGAGAGCTTATTAGTGTGCACCCACTCGAGTACCTTGGACCTCATTGACGAGGGGACGAAAAGTGTGCCAGGAGGGCCTGTGCCTGGATCTGGTTC
>NW_023623081.1:877-2904 GCF_014905685.2 Nematolebias whitei | reverse complement strand
TTGACATTCTTGGATCCAGGTCTGAATGTCAGCAAATAATTGAAACGAGTGAAAAAAAGTGACCAACGTGCCTGCCTGGGGTTCAATCGTTTTGCGTCTTTGAGATATGTGAGATTTTTGTGGTCTGTCCATATGAGAAAAGGTACCTCAGTGCCCTCAAGCCAGTGACGCCACTCCTCCAATGCCAATTTCACAGCCAGTAATTCCCTATTGCCCACATCATAGTTTTTTTCTGCCGGCGACAAACGACGAGAAAAGAAAGCACAAGGATGTACCTTATTGTCCTTGGGTGATCTCTGAGATAATATTGCGCCGACTCCGGTGTCAGATGCATCCACCTCCAGGATAAACTGACGAGCTGGGTCTGGATGGCAGAGGATGGGAGCAGAAGAGAAAAGATGTTTTAACTTACAAAATGCAGAGTTGGCTTCCGGGGTCCATTGAAAAGTTCTGTTGGTGGAAGTGAGCTGGGAGAGAGGTGCTGCGATACGGCTGTAGTCCTTGATGAAACGCCTATAGAAGTTGGCAAATCCTAGGAAGCGTTGCAACTGCTTCCTGGTGTCCGGTACTGGCCACTCCACCACCGCCTTAGTCTTTTCCGGGTCGGTCCTGTAGTGCCCCTCCCCGAAGATAAACCCCAAAAATGAGACGGAGGTGGTGTGGAAATCACACTTCTCACCTTTCACAAAGAGTTGGTTTTCATACAGCCTTTGAAGTACCATTCTGACTTGTGAGACATGATCTTGCTTGTTCCTAGAGTAGATGAGAATATCATCTAAATAAACAAATACAAAGTGCCCAATAAAATCTCTTAATACGTCATTAATCAGTGCCTGAAAAACAGCGGGAGCATTGGTGAGACCAAATGGCATAACAAGATATTCAAAGTGTCCCATAGGTGTCTTGAAAGCTGTTTTCCATTCATCACCCTCCTTGATCCGGACGAGATGATAAGCGTTGCGAAGGTCCAGTTTGGTGAAGATGGTAGCGGTCAGTAACTGTTCGTGGATAGAGTCTATTAACGGTAGCGGATACTTGTTTTTTATGGTTATGTGGTTTAGTCCTCGATAATCGATGCATGGACGTAAAGTCTTGTCCTTCTTGGAAACAAAAAAGAAACCTGCCCCTACTGGAGAGGTTGATGGACGGATAATTCCGGAATCAAGGGACTCCTCAATGTAAGCTTGCATGGTGCTACGTTCAGGGCCCGACAGATGGAAAAGACGGCTAGTTGGTAGTGTAGCTCCTGGTAGAAGGTCAATGGAGCAGTCATATGGACGATGAGGAGGTAAAGACAAGGCTTTATGTTTGTTAAATACCGGAGAGAGGTCGTGATATTCGACCGGAATGTTGGAGAGGTCAACGTCTTCAATAGTAGTTATCTTTATTGAAGGATTTGTTATACCCGAGCGGAGACAGTGTTTTAGACACCTGTCGCTCCATTTTTCAATCCTTCCAAGTTCCCAATTAAAGTGAGGATTGTGAGCCCGTAGCCAGGGGAATCCTAAAATTAATTGCGTGTTTGGTGAATCAAATACAAAAAAACTAATCTCCTCATGATGATTTCCAGAAGTAATTAAATGTAACTCAGTGGTCCTAAATTTAATTTGGGCTAGAGCCTCGCCGGTAACTCCAGCAATGGATATAGTGTCTATGTCAATGACGGGGAGAGAAAATTTCTTTACTAAATCTTGGCTAATAAGGTTTTGTTCTGCACCAGAGTCAATTAGTGCAGATACAGGAAACCGGTTACTGTTTAGTTGAATTATGGTGGGTAATGTGAACCTGCGGGGGGGGAGAAAAAGATGATATGCCCACCAGTAACTCCCTCTTTACTGGTGGTTGTTTTCGTTTCCCTGAAATGAACACGCGGCAACAAAGTGACCCTCTTTCCCACAGTAAAAACAAAGGTTGTGATCCTTGCGTCTCTGTCTCTCAGTGAATGTTAAACGCGTAGTCCCAATCTGCATGGGTTCAGATTCAGGTAATGATAGTGAGAAACCAGTAGATGGCACTAGAGGACTACG
>NW_023623081.1:0-777 GCF_014905685.2 Nematolebias whitei | reverse complement strand
ATTAATGCGTCAAAGTTGGGTGGCTCGTCTCGTGCTGCAATCTGGTCTTTAATGTGGTCGGATAATGAATTTAAAAAAGTACCTTGTAATGCCCTATCGTTCCACTCCGTTTGGGCTGCGAGGATGCGGAACTCCAAGGCGTGCGTGGCAACCGGAAGTCGGCCCTGACGTAACCCCAACAAACGCTTCTCTGCGTTTGGTTGTTGTAGCGGCCGATCAAAAATCCTGCGGAACTCCTCCAAAAACATGCTGAACGTAACGGAATCCACACTACGGTGGCGAAAGAAAGAGGTCGCCCACTGGAGAGCGTTACCTTTTAGTTGGCTGATGAGGTACGTAATCTTGGTGGCGTCTGATGAATAAAGCTGAGGAGCTCCTCCAAAAGCGAGTTTGCACTGGAGGAGGAAACCCTCACATTGAGCTGGATCTCCTGAAAAGAATTCGGATGGTTTTACCAAAAGTTGTTGTGAAAAAACAGCATGATTTACAGTACCAATGTTAGCAGAGCTGGTGTCTGCTGGGGGTGCAGAAGTTGTGGAGGGAGAAGTAGAGAGTCTCTGGTTCATAGTAAAAACCATACCTCCAAGTTCCTGAAGATTTGTTTGAGTCTGGAGCTGTTGGCTTAGCACTTGTTTCAACATTTCCTCTAATTTTTCAATTCTCTCCGTCTGTGAGGAGGAGGTTTGTTCGCTCCTGGTCTCGTTCTGGGTTTTGTTTGGCTGGAGCATTCTGTTAGGATTGTGGGCAACCCAGTTGATAACGAGACCCGAAACGACA
>NW_023623080.1:884-4483 GCF_014905685.2 Nematolebias whitei | reverse complement strand
CCCCCCCCTCAAGGTCCGGCTCCTGAAGGACCACCAGGCTGGAGAGGGTTCAGTCGATGAAAGTCTCTAATGAGGGTTTTGTCCAGAATATTGCGTGAGGGCACCCAGGAACGTTCCTCCAGGCCGTACCCCTGCCAGTCTACCAGATACTGGAGTCCTCTCCCCCACCTTCTGGATCGAAGAAGGCGTCGGACCGTGTAGGCTGGGCTCCCCTGAATGAGTCGGGCGGGTGGTGGGAGGTCGGTGGTGGGTCGAAAACGTGGCAGGACAAATGGCTTGAGTCTTGAGACATGAAACGTTGGATGAATGCGCATGGACCTGGGTAACTGTAAGCGAACAGAGACAGGATTGATTATTTTGGTAATCAGAAAAGGACCAATGAAACGTGGTGCTAGTTTCTTAGATTCCACACGGAGAGGAAGGTCCTTAGTGGAGAGCCACGCTTTCTGGCCCACCTTGTACAATGGTTGAGGCGTTCTCCTGCGGTTAGCCCCCCGAACGTACCTTTTGGTGGCCAAAATTAGGGCTCTCCTGGCTTTTCTCCAGACTCGCTGGCAATGTAAAATTGCGAGTCGTGCAGAGGGAACCCGAGCTTCTCTCCCCTGGACTGAAAAAACAGGGGGTTGGAATCCAAAGACAACATGAAAGGGTGAAATACCTGATGTAGAGGATGGAAGAGAGTTGATTGCTTGTTCAATCCAAGGGAGGTTGGACGTCCATTTCCTCGGGTCCCCCTCGCAGAGGAGCCGAAGCTTGGTCTCCACCTCCTGGTTGGTACGCTCAGATTGTCCATCCGTTTGGGGATGAAAACCTGACGAGAGGCTGACCGAGATCCCTAGCAGGTTGCAAAACTCCCTCCAGAACTTGGAAATGAATTGGGGACCTCGGTCAGACACAATGTTCTGGGGGAGCCCATGGAGCCTGAAAACCTCCTTGGCCATGATAACGCTGAGCTCCTTGGAAGAAGGTAACTTGGGGAGAGGAACCAGGTGGACCATTTTAGAAAAACGGTCCACAATGGTCAATAACACTGAATTACCTTCAGAAGGGGGTAATCCAGTCACAAAGTCCATAGCAATATGTGACCATGGTCGTGAAGGAATTGGCAGTGGTCGTAGCAGCCCGGCAGGTGGGCGATTGGAAGACTTGGCACGATTGCATTCGGGACATGACTTGACAAAGTGCTTGGTGTCCTCCGTAAGCGTAGCCCACCAGAATCGGGCGCGAATGAGTTGGAGGGTCTTGGTGATTCCTGGGTGACAGAACAACTTTGATGAATGGCATAATTCAAGAACCTCTTTTACCTTTTGATTGGGGACAAACAGGCGCCCCCTAGGACAGGTGGGTGGACGTGGCTCGGAGAGTTGGACTTGTTGGAGATCGAGTTCTAATTGAGTCAAAGAAAGACGTACGGTCTCAGGCAGGATGAACTCGACCTCTTCTGAGGGCCCTTCCTTGACCTCAAAGACCCGGGACAGGGCATCCGGCTTGGCATTCTTGGGCCCGGGTCTGTAAGAGAGGGTGAAACTGAACCGAGAGAAAAACATAGCCCACCTGGCCTGACGGGGATTGAGTCTCTTTGCTGTGCGAAGGTACTCCAGGTTTTTATGGTCGGTCCATACCAAAAAGGACTTCTTCGCACCTTCCAGCCAGTGCCTCCATTCCTCCAGGGCCATCTTGACTGCCAAAAGCTCACGGTCTCCCACGTCGTAGTTTCTCTCAGCGGGGGAGAGTGCCCTGGAGAAGTAAGCACAGGGGTGGATCTTACCATCTGTGCTGCGCTGACTGAGGATGGCGCCCACCCCGGTGCTGGATGCATCGACCTCCACAATGAATTGTTTCTCGGGGTCTGGAGAGTGCAAGATTGGAGCAGAGGAAAACAATGTTTTGAGCTTCTGGAATGATTGGTTGGCAACGGAGTCCCAGATGAACTTGGTCTTAGATGAGGTGAGAAAATGAAGAGGAGCTGCAACTGAACTGTAGTTCTTAATGAACCTCCTATAAAAATTTGCAAAACCGAGAAACCTTTGCAGCTGTTTACGATCCTTGGGCTTGGGCCAATCCACCACCGCTGATACCTTCCCGGGTTCCATGGATACTTGACCTGGAGAAATGTTGAACCCAAGGAATGAGGTGGACACTTGGTGGAAAGCACACTTCTCTGCCTTGACAAACAAGTTGTTCTGTAAAAGGCGGGTTAAGACAGCTCTGACATGGCGACGGTGAGAAATGCTATCTTGTGAAAAGATAAGTATGTCATCAAGGTAAACAAAAGCGTAAATGTTAATCATGTCACGAAGGACATCATTAACCAGGGCTTGGAAAACGGCAGGAGCGTTGGTGAGGCCGAATGGCATTACAAGATATTCATAATGGCCATCTGTGGTATTAAAAGCCGTCTTCCATTCATCTCCCCGCCGTATCCTGACCAAATGGTAAGCGTTGCGAAGATCCAGTTTGGTGAATATCTTAGCATTTTGGATTATATCAAAAGCAGAGTTCATGAGGGGCAGAGGATACTTGTTCTTTATGGTTATTTTGTTAAGTTCTCTATAGTCAATGCATGGATGAAGTGACCCATCTTTCTTCCCTACAAAGAAAAAACCTGCACCAGCGGGGGATGCTGAAGGTCTAATGATACCAGCTTGGAGGGACTCTGTTATATATTTCCTCATGGACTCTTGCTCGGGACCAGACAAAGAATATAATCTACCCCGAGGGGGGGTAGAACCTGGGATCAGGTCAATACCACAATCGTATGGACGATGTGGCGGAAGGGACGTAGCTTTTGATTTATTAAAGACCTCTTTCAAATCATGGTACTCTTTAGATACCTGACTTAGATTAGGATAGGTCTCCTCATTGGCTGTGACAAGGGCTGGTGAACTGGGTTGGCTCTGAATACATGTAGAATAACACTCATTAGCCCATCCTACAATCTCTTGGTTCCTCCAATCGATTTGGGGGTTGTGTTTGCGTAACCAAGTGGAACCTAAAACCACTGGGAGTTGGGGTGAATCAATAACAATGAATCTGATCAGTTCCGAATGGTTGTTGGCCGACGCCATGGTGACTGGAACAGTTTCAAGACTAGATTGACTTAAAGGATGACCATCTAAAGCGAGGACCTTATGGTTGTTAGGTGATGGAACAATGGTCAGATCTATGGATTTGGCAAAGGTTTTATCAATGAATTCTGTGTCGGCCCCTGAATCAATAAAAGCTGAGACGATGACGGGTTGACCACCCTTTATTATGAACTTGACCTTGGACTTGGACATGATAGGTGGAGAGGACTTGATCTTATGACTAAGACTCAACAGGAGCCTCTCTTCTCCTGCTGAGCCTGGTCTTTTACTGGACAATGATGACAATCATGACCGCCTTGACCACAATAAAAACAGAGATGGTACCTCCTCCGACGTTCTCGTTCCTGGGTGGTCAGACGACTTCTTCCTAGTTGCATGGGTTCCGTAGCATACAGAGGATCCTGAGGGCTCTTGGTTTGTTCCGTTTTAGGTTCATGATCCACAAGGTGATGTCTGGTTCTGGACATGGCTGTGGCCTTGCCTCGACTCTGTTCACGGTCACGCTCACGC
>NW_023623080.1:0-784 GCF_014905685.2 Nematolebias whitei | reverse complement strand
GGCGAAGGTCAACACGGGTGGCCACCTCCTCCAGCTGGCGTAGGGATGAGGGATAGTCCATTGTTGCCAGCACATCCTTAACATCTTCATTAAGCCCCCTGAAGAAGGCGTCAGTGAGTGCGTGTTCATCCCAATGACTGTCTGCTGAAACAGAGTGAAAGTGAATGATGTATTTGGTTACAGAATCCTTGCCTTGTTTAATATCAAAAATTCTTCGGGCTGCCTCTCTCTCAGGGAGGATGGGGTCAAAAACCCGACACAACTCTTTGGAAAATTCAGAAAAATTACGACATACCACGCCACCTTTTAACCATTCAGAAGTGCCCCACGTCTTGGCTCTTCCAGCGAGAAGTGAGACAGCATAAGCTACTTTAGCATGCTCAGTGGGAAAACATGAAGGTTGCAATTGAAATTGAATGTCACACTGAGTCAAAAATGGTCGACATTGCTCAGGCTCACCTCTGAAATGTTCAGGGGGGGCTAACCGTGGTTCTCTTGGTGCAGGAGTCAACAGGGTTTGGTTGATGACTTGGTTTGACTGTTGGGACAAAGCTTGAAGAGAAACAACCATTTCCTGAAGCCCTTTCTCAAGTTTACTAACAGCCCCTTCTACCTTAGAGCACCACTCTCGGGTTGGTGTTGGATCCATAATGGCCAGATTCTACTGTCATGAACCAGAGGCCGGATCGCAAACAACAACAACAACCACTGAGAGGGTTAAAAGATTTATTGTGAAGTAAAGTAAAACTCTGGAGTAGGTCCGGTTCTGGGCTGGTTCCGATCT
>NW_023623079.1:0-4483 GCF_014905685.2 Nematolebias whitei | reverse complement strand
AACCCGCGTTAAATGATGAATATATCCCAGCATCTGTTCATCTACAACTGGTGGCCCGTCACGTGCTCATAAATGGACTGTAACTCGTGTGCTAATTGATTTTCATGTTGGCATGTGTTGTAAAATAACAGTTGAATCCGTGCGTCTTTACGCAGCGCAATTGGAGCTGCGCGCTTGTGTTACGCTGGCAATGTTTTAAAAGCTGAAATTGTGTCATTGAGTCTTTATAAAGCTGAATTGTACGTCTGTATGTGTAACATAAGCTGGCTTTGAGCTGTGGAAACGCTTTATTCTGTTTAAACTGTGTTCTGGTCCGATTCGGTTCTGGTTCCGACTCGGTTCTGGAAAAGCTTCGAACGAGTTGTTAAATAGCTAGAAAGACGTTTTGAGACCGGAGTGGCAGACTCCGGGCAGCTCAGAGTTGATTCGTTACATTTTTAGCAGAGAAAGTGCATTTTGATGGTTTAAAAGACGATAAGTGATGAAATAGCTTCAAGCTGAATCTAACATGCTGGTTATTGCTAACGCTTCGTGGTTGGTTGTTTGCTGCTTTGGAAAGCTCTGATTTGCTGAGAAAGGTTGACTGACGTCACCTCCCCTCACCCCTACGCTGCGTCATTGGTTGCAAAAGACCGTGTGTAACGTTCTCATTGGATGAGGGACGTGTCAATCACGTCACCCGGAAATGAAGACTCGTTTTCATAGGGAATAAAATCTGCTTTTTAACGCTGGAAAGCGCATTAAAGCTGTGTTCTGAAACGCTGTTTACATTCTTCGAAGCATATTCGCTGAAAGTTCGCCACGTTTGAGTTTAAAGACCGTCATAAAATGGTGCTTTTGAACTACGCTAGCGATGCTAAATTTTAAGCTAACAAGCTAATGACCGGATGGATGACGTGTCACGTCACTTCCCCCAAGTCGGAAATGAGCTTTACCGTGCTTAAATTCACTAAATACGGCTGCAATTTTGTTCCACAAAACTCATGTTTCATGATATAAGGTCTGGTTGAAAAAATTTTGCCACGTTTGTGTAAAAAATCCGTTCAGAAGTGTTGGTTTTCACCGAAGCAAGCCGATGCTAATTTTAGCTAACAAGCTAACGACCGGACGCCACAGGAAGTTATAGCACCCCTAGTGGACGACACAAACAGTGTCTGAGTTAAAATTGTTGAGGATCTGCTGACATCTTGTGGAGAGGACGTGGGATCACAGGTTTTCACTTCGTTTTAGGTAAAGAGTGACATTAAACGTTTTATTTTCCTGAAAGGCAATTTTTGAGTTAACAAACTTCCTCTAAGCTGGATAAACACTGTTATCTGCATTTTAAAAGTTATGAAGGTATTTATGCTGAGAGCTTTTGCCAAACAAATTTTTATTCACTGGTAAATCCTTGAGAAACGGGTACATAATAAAAATTTAGAAACTTTTAAATAAGATACAGTTACAAATATTCACAGAGTTGAATAGTTTACTCATTTTGCTAGAAGATAACGCACGTTTAAATGATAAATCACTAAATAAGAGTAAAGCTTATCAGGAAAAAGAGATTTTCTGATTTTCTGTTACCACCTAAACGTTACACCTACTATTTAATTTCTAAATAGCAGATAATGGCGGACGAAGAGGTAAACACTGACCCCTTACAATCCGAGGATGTGGTCCAGACAGCCTTACACATTTTAACAAATTCAATTATTGGCAAACAATTGGAGGAATTGCGAGACCTTGATGACGATCAAAGACGTGAGGAGCTGCAGAGTTTATCAAGAGCAGCTACAGTGAAGGAAGACACAAAATCAAGCCGCGTACGGTTAGCAAAAATCTCTCTGCTTCTGAAAGCGGAATTAGACCGTTTGGTAGTGGAAAAGGGCGTGCTATTCAACGGATATAGGTCTGAAAAAGAGAGGTGTGACGAATTGATGATTGAATCTGAGTCGCTGCAGCAACACCTTGAGGCTGCTGAAGACCTCTCAAAGAAAGAGCTGTCAGAACAGGCTCAATCATATGAGGAGAAGTGTGCCGAGCTGATAAGTGAATCTGAGTTGCTGAAACAAAAGATTCAAACTGATAAGGACCTCTCAAAGAGAGAGCTGTCAGAACAGGCTCGATCATATGGGGAGAAGATTGCGGATAAGGAACGAGCGTACCAAGACGCGTGTGCAGATAACAATGAGTTACAAGCACGGTTGCAAACCGCTTTAAGGGAGCTGGCCGATTGCAAGGCAGAAAAGGGGTTAATAACCCGGAGTTGGCTGACTTTACAAGATGAAAATCGGTCAACAAATAGGCGTCTGGCAGCTTGTGAGGAGAATTTAGCTACAGCTACAAACCTGTTTTCTGACATGGAGCTAGCTGGCTCGAGACTCAGAGACGAGCAGGGTCAGCTACAACCACCCCAGACAGGTGCTGTTGCATCTCCTCCCCTTAGCCCCGTTTCAACACCCCCAACCCGGGGGATAAGGACGGGTCTGCACCCACTTGCACCTCTTCCTCCTGACGCCAGGCAGTCACCTCCACCCCCATCTCGGGCGGTGGGGTTCGACCTGCACCGGTATGCACCTCTTCCTCCTGACGCCAGGCAGTCAACTCCACCCCCATCTCGGAGGGTGGGGACAGACCTGCATCAATATGCACCTCCTCCTACCAACCCTTATCAGCCACCCCCACCCCCACCATGGGCAGTAGGGGCAGACCTTGATCAGTCTGCACCACCAGTCACACAAGTTAGACCGGTGATACAGTCTCCCTCAATGGATGACTTGCAGAAAATCTCAAAGTATGTACAACGCTTTGTTCCCGGGCCTATGGGGTCAGCAGGAACGAAAGCGTATCTCAAAGATCTGGAGTTCAGATTGAGGTCTTATCCTAATGCTACGGTAGATGATAAGATAAGTCTGATACGGCTCACTTCAGACAGAGAGGTGTTCACCTTCATCGAGCGTCTACCTGATGCAACGAGGAGGGATTACAACCTTCTGTGTGAAGCTTTGATCAGAGAGTACGACCCCTGCACGGGGCCTGCTGGTTTTCCAGCTGCAGACAAGGTCACGCAGGGCAAGACTGAACATCCAAAAGTTTATTACAAAAGAATCTTCCAAGCCTATTTTGGTAACAGAAATGAGACCGGAATGGAAGAAGATGATGGTTTTAAGTTTGTTTTCAGCAAAAATCTCCACTCTGATTTTAAAAAATCAGTACAAATGATGGCAAATTTCAGAGAAAAATCCATCAGTGAGATTAAACAGTGTGCTGTGAATGTGTTTGAAGCATGTTCTCATGCTAAGACGCCCATTGAAGTGTTTCCTAGTGTAAGGGTTAAACCCCTCCCTCTTGAACTAGAAGGACGACGTGCTTCGCCGCCTCCTCCTAAGAAGAAAGAGAGAAAACAGTCTGTTCAAGCTAACAAACCGCGTCCTGAAGGTGCACGCTGGGACAAAAAGGCTCCTCTTTCAGAGGAAGACAGTGATTATCGAAAAAGGGGTGGGCGCAGGACGCAACGATATGAGAAACCATATCAGCAGGGGCAGTACGTAAAGGAAACCCCGCAAGACGTACCTGACCGTCCCCCACCTCGGACGAAACGAACCGAGGCGAAAAAATCACAAAAGTTCCAGAAACAAGGCCCCACACCTCTGAGCTCGGAAGAGACAGAGAAACTACGCAGGTTGTTAGAAACTTTGAAACACACTGACACGGGAACCCAACCAGGAGCACTTTGCAGTAATGTAATTCCTATTACATCTGAGGGCGCGAATGACAACATAACAGATGTCGGTGGAACACACCAGGACATAACTGTTGTTGCCTCAAACAACCCCTCATCGGAAGAAGGGGGGGTAAACACACACACAAACGATGACGTGTCATCGCAGGCTGAACACTCAGAAACAGCTTCTGCTGTGCTGACGGTTCAGGCAAACCAAAATTACACAGATAAGGCTGAACGCGTGAAAAAGCGTCAGAAAAAACCCAAGAGGTTTCTGTGTAACTTTATCAGAAAGGGGGTCGCCAAAAAGGCGTACCTGTCAGTAACACTCGAAGGTGTCCTCACACACGAAGCACTCTTGGACGGTGGGGCAGATATAACAATCATGTCAGCTAAACTGTTCGAGGAGCTGAGGACGGCCGCTGCCAGTGTTAACAGGATAATACCTCTCTCTGAATGTGCTATAGAAATGCAGGGTCTCTCAGAAATGAAAACAACCCTGACAGCTATAGCAATGGTTCACATGCAGATTGGCAATATGACACTGTACCACCCGGTACACGTGACCCATGTTGACTCATTCCCATTTTTGGTTGGCCAGGATTTTATAAATCGCTTCGGCGCGATTATAGATTATGGTGATCAAACAATGTGGACAACAGTGAGCAACCCACTGCCAATCGATACGCCTCCGGAGTGTGACACAGACTGCCCAACAGCAGGTACCGCGGAAGGCGCACAGGACCCCTCAGCCGAGGACACGAGCCCGGTGAGTAC
>NW_023623078.1:0-4484 GCF_014905685.2 Nematolebias whitei | reverse complement strand
ACGGAAGAACGTTGTAATGAGGCTGGGGTCCAGGATAAAAGACCGAGGGATCCATGATCGTTCTTCAGGACCGTAACCCTCCCAGTCAACCAGATACTGGAACCCACGTCCTTGGCGTCGCACGTCGAGGATGGTCCGGACACTAAAAGCAGGATGATTGTCGATTAGTCGGGCGGGTGGAGGGAGGTCGGCAGGAGGGCACAAGGGACTGACGGCCACCGGCTTAACCTGGGAGACGTGAAAGGTGGGATGGACCCTCATAGAACGAGAAAGACGAAGACGTATAGCAGAGGGATTTATGATGGCAATGATGGGAAAAGGACCAATGAACCGGGGCGCCATCTTTCTGGGTGTGTCCTTGAGATGGATATCCTTAGTGGAGAGCCATACCTCCTGGCCTACCTGGTACGAAGGAGCTGGTGTACGGTGGCGATCAGCAAATCGCTTAGTTTGAGCAGAAGCTCGAGTCAGGGCTGTCTTAGCCTGTCGCCAGACACGTCGACATCGGCGAAAATGGCGTAGTACCGACGGGACAGGGATGTCGGTCTCCTGGCTGGGGAACAAGGGAGGGATATAGCCGAGGGAGGCCTCAAAAGGGGACATACCTGTGGCGGATGACTTGTGGGAATTGTGGGCATACTCCACCCACACTAGGTGCTGGCTCCAGGCTGAGGGATCCTTCTCGGCGACACAACGGAGAGTGGTCTCAAGGTCTTGATTACAGCGCTCAGCCTGGCCATTGGATTGTGGATGGTGGCCCGAAGTGAGACTGGAGGTGGCCCCTAATGTTTTGCAGAAAGCCTGCCAGACTTGGGAGGCGAATTGAGGACCACGGTCCGAGACCACATCGGAGGGAATCCCATGAACCCGGAAGACATGCTGGATAAGGAGTTGGGCGGTGTCGAATGCAGATGGGAGCTTAGGCAGGGGAACAAAATGAGCCACTTTCGAGAACCTGTCAACAATGGTCAAGATGGTGGTGTTACCTTCACTGGGAGGTAGACCCGTGACAAAGTCCACAGAGATGTGTGACCAAGGACGACTAGGAACAGGCAGAGGTTGCAGCAAACCAGCCGGTGGTTGATTACTGGACTTGTTGCGAGCACAGGTGGGACAGGCGGCTACGAACTCCTTCACATCGGCGGTGAGGGTGGGCCACCAGAAATGACTCCTTGTGAGAGAGAGCATACGGGACGAACCGGGATGACAGGAAAACTTGTGAGTATGTATCCAGTGCAGTACCTTGGCTCTCATGTTAGAGGGAACGAAGAGGGTCTTAGGGGGTCCGGTGCCAGGATCAGGGTCATTACGTTGAGCCTCTTGTATCTCCCTCTCGATGTCCCATGTGAGGGTCCCCACCACACAGGCTGGGGGAAGAATGCTTTCTTCAGTCTCTGTACAGTCTGGGGGAGAGAATTGACGAGAAAGAGCGTCTGGTTTAACGTTCTTGGAACCGGGTCTGAAGGTCAAGACGTAGTTAAAACGGTTAAAGAACAAGGACCAACGTGCTTGTCTAGGGGTTAACCTCTTGGCATCCCTGAGATATGTGAGGTTCTTGTGGTCAGTCCATATTAGAAAAGGGGTTACCGTGCCTTCCAACCAGTGACGCCACTCTTCTATTGCCAACTTGACGGCCAATAACTCTCGATTGTCCACATCATAGTTACTCTCTGCAAGGGATAAACGTTTCGAGAAAAATGCACATGGATGTACCTTATTATCCTCCAGAGATCGTTGAGAGAGTATGGCCCCCACACCAGAGTCTGAAGCATCTACCTCAAGGATGAATTGGCGCTCGGGATCTGGATGACTTAGAACTGGTGTAGAGGCGAATAACGACTTCAGTTTATTAAAGGCGGCGTCAGCCTCAGGGTTCCATTTGAACGTTACCTTGGTGGATGTTAATTGAGAGAGTGGAGAAGCGATTCGACTGTAGTCCCTAATGAATCGCCTGTAAAAGTTGGCAAACCCAAGGAAACGTTGGAGCTGTTTCCTCGAGTCGGGAATCGGCCACTCCACCACCGCCTTGATCTTAGCAGGATCTGTCCTGTAACATCCTCCTTCGAATATGAAACCCAGGAAAGATACAGAGGAAACATGGAACTCGCACTTCTCCCCTTTAACGAACAGTTGGTTCTCGTGTAGTCTTTGCAAGACGGTTCTAACTCTCCTGATGTGCTCTTCCTTGTCCCTCGAGTAGATGAGTATGTCATCTAGATATACAAAAACAAAGTCACCAATGAAATCTCGAAGCACATCATTTACAAGAGCTTGAAAAACGGCAGGGGCATTGGTCAGACCGAATGGCATGACCAAATACTCGAAATGTCCGAGTGGTGTTCTAAAAGCGGTCTTCCACTCATCCCCCTCCCGTATACAGACGAGATGGTAGGCATTTCGGAGATCTAACTTAGTAAAAATGGTTGCAGATTGTAGTTGTTCATGGATGGATTCGATGAGAGGGAGAGGATACTTATTCTTGATTGTGATGTTATTAAGGCCCCGATAGTCGATACAAGGGCGAAGGGTGCCGTCTTTCTTGGAAACAAAAAAAAATCCCGCTCCTACAGGTGAAGTGGAGGGGCGGATAAAGCCAGAGAGGAGGGACTCCTCAATATATTTCTTCATGGCCTCTCTTTCAGGACCAGAGAGGTTGTATAATCGACTGGTAGGAAAAGGAGACCCAGGGAGGAGGTTGATTGCACAATCGTAGGGCCGGTGTGGAGGAAGAGATAAGGCTCGCTGTTTGTCAAATACTGGGGCTAGATCGTGATAAACAGGGGGAACCATAGAAATATCTGTAGCCTCCTGAGGAGTGTCTACAGAGGGCTGGTTAGGGATGGCAGAACATAAACAGTTCTTTAAACAATGATCGCTCCATCCCTCAACCCTTTTCTGTCTCCAGTTAATGTGAGGGTTGTGCTCTTGGAGCCAGGGATAACCTAAGATGACCTGAGTGTGTGGAGACTCAAATATAAAAAAATCAATCATCTCATGATGGTTTCCAGACGTTAAGTTTAACTTAATAGTTTTACCAAGAACTTGTGCCAAGTTCTTGCCCGTAACACCGGCAATGGAAATTGGAGGAACCTCGAGGGTAGGTAAGGATAGTTTTTTGACTAGATCTAGACTAATTAAATTTTGTTCTGCACCAGAATCAACAAGGGCTGACACAGGGAGGCGATCATGATTTATTTGAATGATAACAGGAAGCATAAATCGATGTGTGGGAGAGAGAGTAGAAGTTCCCACCAGTAACTCTCTCTTTACTGGCGGAAGTTTTCCGTTTCCCCGAAACGGGCATTGAGCAAGAAAATGGCCAGGTCTACCACAATAAAAACAAAGCTTGGAATCAAAACGTCTCTGTTTTTCTTCTGGAGTTAAATGAGTTCGGCCAATCTGCATTGGCTCTGGGTCGGGCTGAGCAGAAAAAAAATCAACTTTTTTTTTAGAAGAAGAACCGGCAACGGGTGTCTCTTGGTCTTTGTAGTTCGCTGACCATCTTTTGTAGGCATAGGTCTCACCTGGTGACGTGAACCCGGAAGTGGAGTGATTGTGGGAAGTGTAGTCTCTCTCTCTCGTTTCCGCTCCCGGAAGCGCTCGTCAATAGCTATTGCTAGCTCGATCAGTTCGTCAAAACCCTCCGGCTCGTCTCTTGTGGCGATCTGATCTTTTAAGGGGTCAGAAAGAGAATTTAGGAAGGTACCTTGTAGTGCTGTGTCGGGCCACCCAGTTTGTGCAGCGATGATGCGGAACTCGAGGGCGTACTCCGCCACAGGTCGCCGGCCCTGGCGTAACCCCAGGAGTCGTTTAACGGCGTTGGGCTTCTGCAACGGACGGTCAAAAATTCGGCGAAATTCTTTCAACAAGGTATCAAACGAAACAAAGTCCGGATCATGAAATTGGAAAAAGGAATTAATCCACCGAAGCGCTTCACCCTTCAGCTGGTGGGTAAAATAATTTATTTTTGCTGTGTCGGAAGAATATAACTGAGGTGCTCCTTTGAAGGCTAGTTTGATTTGTAGCAAGAATCCTCCACACAGATTAGGGTCTCCAGAGAAATATTCTGATGGTTTCGTGATTACCTGTTGGATTGAGACCGGGTCCTTGGATTCTGCTTGGGGCTCGGGCCTAGTAACAGAAGCTGGGGAAGGTGAAGAAGGCAAGAGTCTTTGATTAAGAGTGAAAACCATACCTCCCAGCTCTCTCAAGTTGGTCTGTGTTTCCTGTTGTTGTTCTAGAACTCGTTGGAGCCTCTTATTGACGCGTTCCATCTCAGATGAAGAGGTGGCTTGTTCATCTCTGGTCTCGTTCTGGGCCTTGTTTGGCTGGAGCATTTCTGTCGGGACTCGAGGAACCCAGATGGAGCGAAACCAGAAAAGACAAGACTTGGTTAGAAAAAAGTAGTGATGTTTATTATTTACAGTGTCTATTTACAGTGGGTCATCTCTTGGAGATCCTGGGAAAGAGAGTTGAATAAGTGG
>NW_023623077.1:0-4484 GCF_014905685.2 Nematolebias whitei | reverse complement strand
GAGTGTGCAGCATGACAGAGGAGCTGACAGAGAGCAGAGCTATGACATTTAAGTTTATTTACTTTATATTAACAACCGAAAGTCAAAAATATCAGGGTAAAAGTGCTTGATTGTAGCATTGATGAAATATAGATTTAACCCTTGTAACGTCACGTTTCTGCCCCTCCTGCCACAGCTCCTGTCTTCACGCTTTGTTTTCCCCTGCTCATGTCATGTCACAAGTTTGCTCCTGTTAATCTTCACCACGCCACACTCTGCTCTGTCGCCACAATCAGCGTTCATTTTCTGCACCTGTTTTCTGCCATTCTTAAACTCCATGCTCGCTTCATGTCTCCGCCAGATTATCGAACTCTTCACAATAGTAGATGTCCAGCGTTTATGCCATAGTCTTGCTTGCCTACCTTGTTTTGATCTCATGCCTGCCTTTTGGATTCACTGCTTTGCCTGCCCCTCGTCTGTTTTGGATTTACTTCTCTGACCACGGTACCAACTCTGCTGCCCACTACCCCGACTACGTCTCACGGATCACGTATTGGATTTGGATTAGAATCTCTGACCAACAGTGCTTGACCCCTGCCTGTTTTACTGGACGTTGCTTTTGGACGCCCTCCCAAACTACGTTCGGTACAAGCCTGCTGCTCTGCTGCTGTTCACTCACTGCGAGTGATGTCATCGGCTCCAACTCACTGAAGGAGCCCCTCCCTCACCTGACTGTGAAGATTGGAGCCATCCTTGGACCCAGACCTCCACCAGCATTTATTCATTAATAAACATTATTAACCATTCCTGTTGTCCGGTGTTGTGTGCTAATCCAGAAACATGCTCTTGTCACATAAACTGTATTTTTTTTAATTTTGTGTTTTTGTTTGGAGGCAAGTGAGTCAGGAAAAGAAAAAAATAACATCACAAAAACAAAAATAAGCTTTTCATGTGAAATGACACTACTACATAATAATCACTATTCCTGTATGATTGCAAATTAAAAAAATAAACTATGTCCATCAAACACTAGCTAAAGTAATGTACCATCAGATCTGTCTGTCACTGAATGAGCCCTTTTAGCTGCTCCATTCTTATCCCTTATCATTAATCTTTGGTACATACTGCAGTATTCAAACACTAATCACATCACCAGCCTGTGATTTGAGCTGTTGGATTAAAACATATTTTGCAAAGCCATACCTCTCCCAGAGATTCATTCTGAAATCACATTCACCAGGACTATTTAAAGATTTAAAACTGACATGAACGCCTCGCTCTTCTCAACAGAAAAGTAAATATGCAAGAACCGTAGTTCAAAAGGAAGTCTTAAAATAAAGCAAGGGTGTTATATAACACTAAATTCATGGGGACGCTGGAAATATGGATTTTATTAAGAAGAATCATCATGTTCAAGGGTCAGTGGATAGTTTGACATTGTGGGCTACGTCAAGAAAAGAAAAGAAGGTGGGGAGTCTTTTTTAAACTTGACTATGAAATAAGACAGAGGCTACTGCTTCCTGACACATGAGTTTGTAACTGTAAAACACACATACGCAGCCATTTTATTATTACAATTAAAAGGCCTACCATTCAGTGAATGAATACTCACATCCTTCCTCCAGAGTTCAATTCAATTCATTTTATTTATATAGAACTAGTCACAACAGAAGTCATCTCGGGACACTGAGCAAAAACCCAAAAAAGTTCAATCTGGTCCTCTGGACATTCAAAAAAACAAAAAATAAAACAAAGCAAAAAAATATAGAAACGTTTCTTCTCTCATCCAAGAGACTTCCTCAGTCTGAGGTGCTGTTTTCAGCTCAGTCTCTTAAATAGCACCTTCTTAGAGTGGATCAACCAGTTTGCTGCTGACAACCAAAACCAGCTGATCACATACTCAAGAAGGACCATCAGCCTAACAATGGGTCATTAGCACACTGATGGCTGTTTACTACTCACAGAGGGCTGAGTGATACTAGCAATCACAGCATTGTAAGAGGGGGACAGTTGAACCTGGAGGCCTCCACCCCTGTTTAATGATGGATGATTTCTTTTCACAAAGATGGCCTCCTTTACTCCTCTCTCAAACCATTGTTCCTCTCTGTCCAGGATGTGCACATCTTCATCCATGAAAGAGTGACCGCTGGCCTGGAGATGAGTGTAGACCGCAGAATCCTGGCCTGATGATGTTGATCTTCTGTGCTGGGCCATCCTTTTGGCCAGTGGCTGTTTAGTTTCCCCAATGTAAGACTGATCACAGCCCTCCTGACACTGAACAGCATACACAACATTACTCTGTTTGTGCCGGGGGACTGGATCTTTGGGATGAACCAGTCTTTGCCGTAATGTATTTTGGGGTTTAAAAGCCACTGGGACTTTATGTTTAGAAAATAAACGTCTCAGTTTCTCTGATACCCCCTCAACATACGGAATGACCACTGGTCTGGGTCTGGGTTCCTCCTTTTCACCTGATGGCTGACTGGAGTCCTGTTTGGGTTTCTTCTCTGCTTTCAGGAAGGCCCAGTTAGGATATCCACATTGCTCTAGAGCCTGTTTTGTGTAGGATTTCTCCTTCTGCCTGGCTCCCGAGCTAGTGGGGATGCTGTCTGATCTGTGATACAGAGTCCTGATGACTCCTAACTTGTGCTCCAAAGGGCGATGGGAGTCAAACTGCAAATACTGGTCTGTGTGGGTGGGTTTGCGGTACACCTCGGTTTGCAAATGTCCTCTATCCGAGACTGAGACCTCACAGTCCAAGAAAGCCAACTTGCCATTTTTTACATCTTCTCGTGTGAACTTGATGTATTTATCCACAGAGTTGATGTGGTCAGTAAAATGTTGGACTTCCTGAGATTTAATTTTAACCCAGGTGTCGTCAACATACCTGAACCAATGACTTGGTGGTGTCCCTGAAAAGGACGTCAAGGCTCTCTTTTCGACGAAACGTTTCTATATTTTTTTGCTTTGTTTTATTTTTTGTTTTTTTGAATGTCCAGAGGACCAGATTGAACTTTTTTGGATTTTTCTACCTGGATTATTGAGCATGCATCAGGATATTTTGAATCACTTTGGCCAGGATTGCCTCAAACTAGTAAGAGAGTTTGAGAAAACAGCAAGGAAGAGGGCAGACTACAGGAACCACTTGCGATTCAACCTCAGATGTCGACAAAGTGGCATCATTCCCAAGAGCCTGGAACTAAAATCATCGGTCAGCGGGCACCGGGCAAGCAAGATCCTTCAGAAGGCACAAACCCAGCTGCTGAATGAACGGGTGAGACAGACCAATTTTACTATTGAGGCCTTGAAGGTCAAAGAAGAGCACATTAAACAGAAACTAAGTATGTGTCTAGGTCAGACCACACTTCAGCAAGTGTTGGACTGTACAGATCAGGCACGCTTAGCCCAGCATGTCAAGTCCAAGACTCGACAACAAAATAAGTTTAACTTACTAATAACTCATCAACACCATCACTATTCCAATAACAACACATTCAGTGTAGGACAACACTCCAGTAGTCAATTACATGCCAGGGAGACAGAAAAGTGGGTGAAGAATTTATCTGACAGACAGCTCACCCAGCTGGAGACAGAGATTCTTGCCAGGGGACTGAACTTTGCAGTTGCACCAAGTACAATTCCTCTGGTGGAGATGATCACAGCCACAGAATTTCATCCTGCCTCAGCAATGCCAAACCACCACCTTCCAACATCAGTAGAGAGGAGAGGGATGCACTCACCACTCTTAGCAAGGACAAAAACATCATCATTCTCCCAGCAGACAAAGGAAGGTGCACAGTGATTTTGAACCAGAAAGACTATCATGAGAAAGTTATGACACTCCTTAGTGACGTAAACACTTATGAACCTCTGAAAAGAGATCCAGGAAGTGGTTACAAGAAGAAGTTAATAGATTGCCTGAAAAATTTGGAGCAGGACAAGGCTATTGACCGTATTCTGTACCACAGACTGTACCCAGGGGAGGCCACACCTAGTCTGTATGGTTTACCTAAAATCCACAAACAAGGTGTACCTTTAAGACCTATTGTTAGCATGATTAACTCTGTCACTTACAATGTTTCCAAATATCTGGCGTCTGTACTCATTCCTTTAGTTGGCAGCTCAGAACACCACATACATGACACCATGGACTTTGTGGATAAGGTGAGGGATGTCATCATGGAGACTGATGAAACAATGGTCTCTTTTGATGTCACATCACTCTTTACGTGCATTCCTGTTGATGATGCAGTAGAGGTGGTCAGTTTAAGATTAAAATCAGACACCACTCTGAGCAGCAGGACCACGCTTTCCACAGAACAACTGTGTCAACTCTTGAAACTGTGCCTGTAGTCAACCTACTTCACATATGGGGAGCAATATTATAGGCAGAAACATGGGTGTGCTATGGGGTCTCCAGTTTCTCCTATTGTTGCCAACCTGTACATGGAGGAGGTAGAAAAGAGAGCCTTGACGTCCTTTTCAGGGACACCACCAAGTCATTG
>NW_023623076.1:0-4484 GCF_014905685.2 Nematolebias whitei | reverse complement strand
AATTGAATATTCCATGTTGGCATGAAAAAATAGCAGATTGTTTGCTGTGCTGAAACGCAGCTGAAGCTGCGCGCTTGGAGAAAACGCTGCATGTTTACGCTGTGATGTTTTGAAGTTGAAACGCTGCATGTTTACGCTGGCGATGCTTTGAAAGCTGAAATTTGTGAGTCAACGTGTCTGTTGAAAACTGAAATTGTACGTCTGTGGTGTGTGACGAGTTTGCTGAGCTGTGGAAACGCTTTATTCTGTAAAACTGTGGTCCAGACGTGACTCTGGCCCGGCTTGTTTTGATAAGTTCGAACGCGTTTGTTTTAAATGGTGGGAAAGACGTTTTTAATGCCGGGGCGCCGACTCCGTGCAGCTCAGAGCTTGATTCGTGACATTTGTAGCAGAAATTGGTGCATTTTGACAGTTTAAAAGGCGAAAAGTTGACGGACTTGTTCAGATAAAAAGTAACATGCTAGTTGGAAAAACGCTGCGTGATTGGTTGAAGTCAGCAGCTGTGGAATGCTTTGATTGGCTGAGAGATGTGTCAGTCGTGAGCCTCTGACGTGTCAGGTCGTAAAGCCCACCCCATGTTGCTCTGTCATTGGTGGATTCAGTCACGTGACCCGGAAATGAAAACTCGTTTTTCATAGGGAATAAAATCTGCTTTTTAAAGTTCAAAAACGCTTTAAAAGCTGTATTCTGATCAGCTGCTAGTTCTTCGAAGTCTAATTGCTAAAGTTTTGCCACGTTTGAGTAAAAAAAAACGTTCAGAAATGTTGATTTTAACCGAGTTTAGCCGAAGCTAACTTTAAGCTAAGCGGCTAACAACGGGATGTCAACAGAACGTCACAGGACGTCGTCATAGACTCCTGCTGGTAGAAAGCTAAACACTGCCCCCTCCTGGGAAACTTCATATCACAGTTTCACTTCATCTTTAGGTATTTTAGTGAAATTAAACATATTTTCTTTCTGTAAGGCATTTTTGAGTTAATAAACTTCCTCAAAGCTGAATAATCACTGTTATCTTGCATTTAAAAAGTAATTAAGGTATTTATGCAAGAAAGGCATTTACCAGGACATTTTTCATTCACTGAATTCCTCAAACAAAAAGGTACAAAATGAAAAATTAGAAACTTTTTAAAAGATACGGTTCAGATATTCACAGAGTTGATAAGTTTACTCATTTGCTTGAAAAGATAATGCACGTTTAATTGCTAGATCATTAAATAAGAGTAAATATATCGGGAAAAAGAGACTTTTCTGATTTTATTTACCACCTAAACAATTACATCTCCTATTTAAATTTTTAAATAGCAGATATTGGCAGGAGAACAGGAGTAATAACAGTTTTTCTGAAGAAAGACTGATTAATCCTGACACATCATCAATTTTTATTTTTCTGTACACCTCTGAACTCGATGAGTAACTGTAAAATAGCAAATTTCTGGAACAGAACGGTTTAAAAAGTGTCTTTAAACTGATTTGCTGTGAGACTTTTTAGAAAATTGCAGGTTTATTAAAAATTCAGTGCTTTAGAGTAAAATACACTAAAAAAGAGCTTGGTAATCTAGTATCTGTTAAGAAATAAGCACATAAAAAGTAACACTGCAAAGAAGCATTTACTTAAATATTCATGAATTGGGGTAAAACCTGGACAGGTGCCCACATTTGAATAAGTTGACTTATAACAGTACTTTTGTGTAAACCCAAAGCTTAAAATAGTGTGAAAACTCAATGACACTTGAATACAAATATTTACCTGTAAAATATCTGAAGCTTGCAACTGTTTTTAACAGATAAAGTGCTACACAGTGAAAAACATGACAGGTGTGTTAGAAAAAGATTTTGATCCTTATGGGATGAAGGGCTGTTTAGAATATGCGTTGAAGCTGCTGACAGCATCCTTACATCCATATGGCAAACAGGCGGACAGCATGAACCCAAAAGAGTTAGTGGACAATCTGATGGAGGTTGCAGAGAGTGTTACCTCTACAGAAATTAAAAGGTCAAACTATGAAAAGCTGGCTAAAATTGCAATTTTGCTGAAAGAATCATTCTATACAGTTGTTGAGAAAGCTGATTACCTTGCAATAAGGTTAGACAGTGAAAAAGAGGTGGTTCAGAAAATTGAAGAACACTTCCTTCAATTTGAGAGCGAAAACGAGGTCCTCTTGACAAAACATTATGAACAGATGTTTCACTTACAGCAAAATGCAAATGCAGAAATTGATTCGCTGAATAGCAAAATACAGTTACTTAATGCATCACTATCTGAAGCCAGGGATGCTAAAGAGCTGTTGTCCAGTGAATACTTTGCATTAAGACGGGATCACGACGAGAACATGTCACAAGTTTCCCGCTGCAAAGGTGAAATAGATGTGCTTAAAAAAGATCTGGAAGAACTCAGAGTGGATAAAAAAGCATTACTGGGGCTATATAAGCGTTTACAAAGTGATTACCAAACATCACAGGAACGTTTAAAAACATGTGAGGAGAAACTAAGAGCAGCAACAAATAAAAGTAATGACGAGGGGCGAGGTGGTATGGAATCCAGAGAAGACCTTAAACAGTGTCGGGATAATACACCAAAACCTCCAAAGATCTTTTACTCACCTGGTACTTTTAGACTCATCCAAACACCCTCACCTAAAGTGGTAAGAACATACCTGAACAGGTCTCCTCCACAGAACGTGCAACAGTGTGCAGTGAATGTGTTCGAGGCATGTTCTCATGTTAAGACGCCCATAGAAGTGTTTCCTGGTGTAAAGGTTAAACCCCACTCCCCAGAAATGGAAGGAAGGCGTGCGTCGCCACCTCCTCCTAAAACAGGCGAGAAAAGGCAGTATTTTCAAACTAACAAACCACGTGATGAAGGTGCACGCTGGGACAAAAAGGCTCCTCTTTCAGAGGATGAACGTGATTATCGTAAATGGGATATGCGTAGGACACAAAGATATGGGATCCAAGAGGACCCATATTATCAGGGGAGATCCGAAGAGGAACCCCCAAAAGACGTACCTAACCCTCCCCCACCTCGGACGAAACGAACCGAGGCGATAAAATCACAAAGGTCCCAGGAACAAGGCCCTACACCTCTGAGCTCGGAAAAGACAGAGGAAATACAAAGGTTTTTAGAAACTTTGATACACGCTGAAATGGGAATCCAACCAGGAGCACTGTGTAGTGATGCGATCGCTACTAACTCTGAAGGCGCGAATGACAACATTACAGATGTCGGTGAAACACACCAAGACATTGCTGTTATTGCCTCCAAGAACCCCTCATCAGACGAAGGGGGGATAAACTCACACACAAACGATGATGAGTCATCGCAAACTGAAAACTCAGAACCTGACTTTCATGATTTTGAACTAGGCATTCCAGTTCTGGGAGGACTCCCAGATAACCTGGTACCGAGTCAAGACACTGGGCCAGTATGTTTCATGAAACCATCACAGGCCATCGCTCTTTTCTCAACCAATGACGTCGACCAAGGACCACAAACCTATGGTGTCTTACCCATAGACAGGTCCGACGACTCAGAAAAGGATTCGTTGGAGCTCCCCAAGGAGCAAGAACCCTCATCAGTCTCATCACAGATTGAACAGGTGGTCGCCCAAGCCGACACTCTGACATCTGATGAAGAAAGAGACATAATTCGCCAAGTTCTTTTAAAATATGAAAAGTCACTTTCAACTGACGCAGACATCACCCAAATTCAGAAGTTGGATGATCCTGCAATTAAATCGATGATACTGTATCTGACTGACCCAGACAAATACACTCCATCGAAAGGTAAACTGGATTCCAATCCAGACTTAAAAGTCCTCTTTCAGCTGCGCAAACAGTTAAAACTACTCAAGGACAACCTAACTTTAGCTCATGGAGCGACGTCCTCACCCGTGTTCGCGGTCTCCCATGACCGAAGGGGGGTGACGCCAGTTAGGGTAATGCTACCAGACGCGATAACGTGAGCAAATCTGACATTCAGAGTGAGTGGCGCACCGAAACGTTGTTTTCTAGTTGCTTAATCACTGCTTTTGTCAATGTTGAAACGTTGTTTAACTGGTTGCTTAGTCACTGTTCTTGTCGATGTTGAGACATCGTTTAATTGGTTTTTGGTATTGTTTTTGAACACCCCAGGAAAGAATGAATTTTGTTGTGTAGTTAAGTTAGAGACTAAGAGGCCTTTAACCATGCCAACATGCAGTTCATTCGTTAAATTGCAATCTTTGCGGAGTCAATGTATATTATTGCTACCTTAAGTACCATAATCTACATTGATCTCACAACGCTTAAGCCGAACCTACTCGAACAATTCTATTCGGGGGGATAGCTAATTCTTTTTGATGAGTCTCGCCATAGACTTCCAAAAACATTTATGGGGAAACCAAACACCCAATCTCAAGTCGTTCGTCTAAAAGACAACAGACAATTGAACCAAACTATATTTTGCCATGTAAAGCTAACTTAAACCAAGTTAGAAATGGAAAAAT
>NW_023623075.1:0-4485 GCF_014905685.2 Nematolebias whitei | reverse complement strand
CGTTTCCGGGTCTCGTACTATCTGGGTATCCTGAGCTTATGACAGAAATGCTCCAGCCAAACCAGACCCAGAACGAGACCAGGAGCGAGCAAGCTTCCTCCCCTTCTCAAACAGAACGAATCAACCAACTGGAGGAGATGCTGAAACAAGTCTTGACCCAGCAACAAAAGACCCAGTCCAACCTTCAGGAGCTCGGAGGTATGGTCTTCTCTATTAATCAAAGACTTTCACCTTCTTCCACCACAGCTTCAGCTGTTCCACCTGAGCCGAGTCCAGTCTGTACTTGCCCCGTTACCAACCACACAAACCAACAAGTTCTCGTAAAACCTTCTGAGCTGTTCTCCGGGGACCCTGATCTCTGTGAGGGCTTTCTCCTTCAATGCAGACTTGCCTTCAAAGGAGCTCCTCAACTCTACGCCACAGACACCGCAAAGATTACGTATTTCATCAGTCAGCTTAAAGGTAACGCTCTCCGGTGGGCAACTTCTTTCCTACATCATCACAACCTAGATACAGTTTCTTTTGATATTTTACTCACCGAGTTCCGTAGGATTTTCGACCGGCCATTGCAGGAACCCAATGCGGAGAAGCGACTTCTGGGTCTACGTCAGGGCCGGCGACCTGTATCTGAATACGCTCTCGACTTCCGCATTCTCGCCGCTCAGACCGGGTGGAACGAGAGAGCCCTAAAAGGTACATTCTTAAACTCATTATCTGATTACATTAAGGACCAGATCGCCGCACGAGACGAGCCACCAAGTTTCGACGCATTAATAAACTTAGCCATATCCCTTGACGAACGCCTACGGGAGCGCAGAAGAGAACGGGACTACAACTCCCAGAGATCCACAGCTTCCGGTTCCTCTCCGTCATCAGGTGGGTCCCGCAACTACAAACTCCATTTTGAAAACTACAAATCCCAGAGTTTCCCAGTCTCCACTCCGACAACTGTGCCTGCGATACCAGAACCTGAACCCATGCAGGTGGGACGCACCCGATTGACTCCCGATGAGAAACAAAGACGTAGAGAGGCCAACTTGTGTATTTACTGTGGGAGGGATGGACATTATATTTCTGCTTGCCCATTTCGGGGAAACGAAGGCGCCCGCCAATAAATAGAGAAATATTGGTGGGCACTTCCTCTTTCTCTTCTCTACAGAGACTATCATTACCCACTGTTATTCAAGTTAATCAGAATCGTTTTTCAGTCCTTGCTTTAATTGACTCAGGCGCAGAGCAAAATTTATTAAGCCTTAATCTAGTCAAAAAATTTTCTTTACCCATTCAAGAAATTCAACCAGTTTACATAGCTGGAGTCACCGGTGAGACCCTGGCCCAGATCCGCTTTAAGACTGAAGCTCTGCATCTAATAACGTCTGGAAACCATCACGAAAACATTAATTTATTTGTGTTTGACTCACCCAACACTCAATTAATTTTAGGATACCCCTGGTTAAAAGATCATAATCCACATATTAATTGGGAATTGGGGAGGGTGGAGAGATGGAGCAACAAGTGTCTAAAACACTGTCTTCGCTCAGGTATCTCCAACTCCTCTAGTTTGGACAAGACCAAAGAGGAGATTGATTTGTCTGCCATCCCCTCTAACTACCATGATTTAGCGCAAGTATTCAGTAAACAGAAAGCCTCATCTCTACCTCCACACCGTCCGTACGACTGCTCCATTGACCTCCTTCCTGGAGCCCCCCTACCCTCCAGTCGTCTCTATAATCTCTCAGGCCCAGAGAGGGACTCCATGAAGAAATACATTGAGGAGTCTCTCGACTCCGGGATCATTCGCCCGTCCACCTCTCCTGTGGGGGCAGGGTTTTTCTTTGTCTCAAAAAAAGATAAAACTCTCCGTCCCTGTATTGATTACCGGGGTTTGAACAACATAACGGTAAAAAATAAATATCCCCTACCTTTAATTGATTCCATCCATGAACAGTTGCAATCTGCCACCATTTTCACCAAGTTAGATTTGCGGAATGCATACCATTTAGTTCGCATAAAACATGGTGATGAATGGAAGACAGCCTTCCGAACACCCCTGGGTCATTTCGAGTACCTGGTCATGCCTTTCGGACTAACCAATGCCCCTGCTGTTTTTCAGGCCTTAGTTAATGATGTCCTAAGAGATTTTATTGGAGATTTTGTTTTCATCTACCTAGATGACATTCTTATTTACTCCCACGACAGAAACAGTCACATAGCGCAAGTCCGGACAGTACTACAGAGACTTTATGAGAACCAATTGTTCGTAAAGGGTGAGAAATGTGATTTTCATGTTCCCTCTGTATCCTTTTTGGGTTTTATCTTCGGGGAGGGACATTATAGAACGGACCCCGAGAAAACCAAGGCAGTGGTGGAGTGGCCCGTCCCAGAGACCAGAAAGCAATTACAACGTTTTCTGGGTTTCGCAAATTTCTACAGGCGCTTCATAAAGGATTATAGTCGCATCGCCGCACCTCTGTCTCAGCTTACCTCCATCAACAGGACTTTTAGATGGACCCCTGAGGCAGATACAGCATTCAGTAGACAAAGAACTTTTTTCATCCACACCCATCCTTTGCCATCCAGACCCCAAACATCAATTCATTCTAGAAGTGGATGCATCTGACACTGGGGTAGGAGCTGTTCTGTCCCAAAGGTCACCCAGAGACAATAAGGTTCACCCATGCGCCTTTTTCTCTCGACGCCTATCATCTGCAGAAAGAAACTATGATGTGGGTAACCGGGAGCTGTTAGCGGTTAAGTTGGCGTTAGAAGAATGGCGCCATTGGCTCGAAGGTACTGAAATTCCTTTTTTGATATGGACTGATCATAAAAACCTCACATATTTAAGAGATGCCAAACGGTTGACCCCCAGACAGGCACGCTGGTCACTATTCTTCAATCGTTTCAATTATACTTTAACTTTCAGACCCGGTTCTAAGAACACCAAACCTGATGCTCTCTCTCGTCAGTTTTCCCCTCCAGATGTTCCTGACACCGAAGAGAACATCATCCCTCCAGTCTGCATTGTCGGGGCACTCACCTGGTCTATTGAAAGAGAGGTACGTGAGGCTCATAAGACTGAACCTGACCCTGGCACTGGACCCCCTGGAACTCTTTTTGTCCCCTCAACTATGAGGTCGAAGGTACTCGAATGGTTACACACCAACAAACTGTCATGTCACCCCGGCACCTCGCGCATGCTGTCTTTAACTAAGACTCACTTCTGGTGGCCTACACTTACTCAAGACGTAAAAGAATTTGTCTCAGCATGTTCAACATGTGCTCGTAATAAAACAGGAAACCAACCTCCTGCTGGACTTTTGCAACCCCTGCCTACACCCAGCCGTCCATGGTCTCACATATCAGTAGATTTTGTCACAGGCCTGCCTCCATCGGAAGGTAACACGACTATTCTTACAGTCATTGATAGATTTTCGAAAGCAGCCCATTTCATCCCTCTTCCCAAACTCCCTTCCGCCCTAGAAACGGCTCAACTTCTTGTACAGCATGTTTTCAGGATCCACGGTATTCCCTCTGATGTGGTATCGGATCGAGGCCCCCAATTCATCTCTCAAGTATGGCGCTGTTTTTGTAATACTCTAGGGGCTTCCTCCAGTCTCACCTCCGGTTACCACCCCCAGTCCAACGGTCAGGCGGAACGTTGTAATCAGGAACTGGAATCCACCCTACGCTGCATCACAGAACTTAACCCCTCAGCCTGGAGTCAGCACCTGGTCTGGGTGGAGTACGCCCACAACTCTCATAGATCTACAGCCACAGGTATGTCACCTTTTGAAGCCTCTCTTGGATACATGCCTCCTCTTTTTCCCAGCCAGGAGACTGACATCTCAGTACCCTCCGTACAACATCACTTCCGCCGTTGTCGACGCATCTGGCGCCAGGCCAAGGCATCGCTGGTACGCACCGCTGCCCAAAACAAAAAATTTGCCGATCGCCACCGTTCTGCTACACCACCCTACCAAGTGGGCCAAAGGGTATGGCTTTCCACCAGGGACATCCACCTGAGGGACACTCCCAGGAAAATGGCTCCCCGGTTTATCGGCCCTTTCCCCATCATCAAGATAATCAACCCCTCTGCCGTAAGACTTCAACTTCCTAGCTCCATGAGGATTCATCCCACGTTCCACGTCTCTCAGATCAAGCCTGTCTCCGAAAGTCCTTTGTGCCCACCTGCCGACCTCCCTCCACCCGCCCGGTTGATCGACAACCATCCAGCCTTCACAGTCCGGACCATCCTGGATGTGCGACGACGAGGACGTGGTTACCAGTACCTAGTTGACTGGGAGGGATATGGTCCTGAAGAAAGATCTTGGATCCCTCGTTCTTTCATACTGGATCCAAGCCTCATCTCTGCCTTCTTCAAGGCCCACCCCGAGAAGCGCCTCAGGTCGTCTGGAGGCGACTCTTGAGGGGGGGGTACTGTAAGAGTAGTTCTTGCTGCAGCCCCAAGATGGCCGCCAATCACCA
>NW_023623074.1:0-4485 GCF_014905685.2 Nematolebias whitei | reverse complement strand
GAAATGTCTGTTGTTTTTATTAAGTAAAACGTGCCAAGTTTTATTAATCAGAGCCGATCAGAATAATCAAGTGTACAATGTTTTGATGTTAAATTTTGATTCTGTTAATAAATGACCACATTCATTTTGATGGGTCAAAGAAAATTAACGTCTCATGTCACTGATTAGACCATCTCCAACACAGTACCTCTGTCACATATCTGTCAAGTAGCTCGAAAAAGAGAGAACCCGTTATTAAATATTGATTGTAGTGGAGCTCCTAAGCTAACACTGAAGCTAACCTAACCCTACATCACTACATATGTAGTGAACTAAACCTCCGCTCAAAACCTGCCTCTGAAGACCTTCATGGGACAGGAACTGTTATTTCATTGATTTGAATCTAGAAATACAAATTAGCTCAACCAGAGACTTTCTAATTGTATCCTGAACTAATGAATTGAAAGAACACTCTCTTTTTCATATTATCATTACTATTTTACAATGTCTTGATAATCAAGTGTGTTTAGTTCAAACCATTTTTTAAATGTTGAAGTGAACCACTCATTTTAAATCGACTGTGAAACAGTATTAATGATGTTTTAATCCTCATTCAAAGTAGAAATCAAGTTAAATGTCTATTTTACAAAGTAATTATGCATTTTTTTATCTTCTGTCTGAAATGAGAGAGTGATGTCGGTCAAAAGTCGGAGACAGTCCGAAGCAAGTTATTGTAACGCACTGTCATGTTTTTAAACCTCTCAGATGGAAACAAGAGAACTGACACCTGTAGTTTTTCTCTCTTCGTCAAAACATTTCTCTGTCTGTTCCTAAACATCTCCGCTGTTTTTCTGACTTGTAATGAATCTCTGACGTCACTAAAACCACACTCTGTTGGTTCTTTCAACCAATCAGGACTTCCCAAAAGTGACCGGAAGCAGAACTCTTTAAAAGTCGACACTTCCTAGTTCCAGTTATAACAGAAGTTCCAAAAGTTCAGTTCGGAGGGAAAGGGCTAGTTCTGAAGTTCTAGTGCCTGGAGAAAGTTCTGAAGTGCTGGAGTTAGTTGGGAGTTCTTCCAAGTCTAGTTGGGATTATGGAACCTTCCACATCTGAGTGGAACCACTGACGGACTCACAGCTCATGTGAGTCCCCCCGGGAGGTGAGCGTGTTTTTGAACGGAGTACCGTCACTACTTCGGACGATTCTCAGCCATCCTAAGGAGACGCTGAAAGGTAGCGTTGAAATGGAACTCCGTACCGGAGCTGACATATCTTCTGCAAAGGTAACGAGTCGCTTCACTGCCTAGTGTACCGAGGCTGAGCTGGGGTCGGATGGAGGGTGCCATTCCTCGTCAACACACTTTCTTCCTCCACATCTTTTCTCTCCATTTAAACTCCTTCATTTCCCATCTTTAAAACTCTTCTATCTTGCCAGTAATTAATCCAGATATCTTCAGAAATGTCTGTTGTTTTTATTAAGTAAAACGTGCCAAGTTTTATTAATCAGAGCCGATCAGAATAATCAAGTGTACAATGTTTTTATGTTAAATTTTGATTCTGTTAATAAATGGCCACATTCATTTTGATGGGTCAAAGAAAATTAACGTCTCATGTCACTGATTAGACCATCTCCAACAAAGTATCTCTGTCACATATCTGTCAAGTAGCTCGAAAAAGAGAGAACCCTTTATTAAATATTGATTGTAGTGGAGCTCCTAAGCTAACTGAAGCTAACCTAGCCCTACATCACTACATATAGTTGCTTTACTCATTTTGTCTCTTTTATTCAGCGTTTAGCAGCAAGTTCATTCTTATATTTCCACCTAAACGTCTTCTAGGAGATTCTACGCTTGTCCCATTCCTCCATAATTGTTGACCTCCACAGACTCCAGCAGCCAAATGGAGCTCCATCATGTGACTCCAGTTTCCACATGATGTTTGTCACATTCAGCTGAGTGCTCTGTTTACACACAGTTTGTAGCCACATTTCAGAATTACACATGAATCTATGTGGAAAACTACCGGAGTCAACTCTTTCAGACTGGAGAACATGTTCATGTTTGACTTTATGGTTTGTAATGAGGAGCTTTTAAAGAAACTCCCTCAAAATCTTCACTGGATGAACATGAAGTGATGAAGCTTTGGAGCCATCTTGATTCACAATGATCTCCATGCAGTCCTCTGAGCTCTGAGCTCTCCTACGACTCTGAGCTGCAGGTGAAGCTGTGGAAAAAGAGCTGTGAGCTTGTGGGCCTTCAGGAGGCCTGATGCAGCCTGATGGGACCGTCACACTGAACAAGTCCACAACCTCCTCCATCATCAGAGACACTGAGGACAACACTGAACCTCTGTCTTCACTGTTTATTCACAAAGTGTCCAACTCGTCTCACATACGTGTCTTTAGAGTTACGTCACCAAAGTTCAACTCATTTTGATTCAGACAGCAACAATTTACAACATAAAGTTTAGAAACAGAAAAATCCCACTGACCATCAACAGGAACATGTGACACAAAGTCAAACATGATGTTCTGTAAGATGAACATTTCAAAGTATCTGCTGGACTAAATCCAGCTGCTTGTTTCCACAGCCCAGTTCTATATGAGATAGTAGAGCGGGCGGGCCGCCCGGAGGTGGGGGGATTCTGTGGTCCTCCCCCAGAACATGTTGAATAAAGTAGATGTGATTTCCTGCATCTTGTTGTATTTGAACAGGTTGTTAAACATCAACGTTTACCTACATTAGTAAACATTTACATCCTACCCCCCCCTCCTCCTTGACTCTTCTCTGAATTCACTGTCTGACTCCACGTGTGAAACCTCCAGGCGCCTCCTCCGTCTGTTCATGTCTGCTGCCTGTGGGCTCCTGCCCACGTGCGACTGCCTGGTTGGCTCCGCACTCACCCCCACCACTCTTTTAGGGGCGGAGATTTTTTTAAAGGGTGGAGGCAGATTGTGATATTATGAAGTCGTAAGTGACAGTTGTGTTTAAATGAGTGTTTATGTCATTATTTTCACTTTTCATCTCCAATATAAGTTTTATTTGTTCAAAGCAGTCATATTTGTTCATAACTTTATTATTAGTGAGCCTTAGAGTTACCGGATCCAAGCAAACAGTTACCAGAACACACCCTGTCAAAATAAGAGTTCCTGGATCCTGTTCCAGCAGCAAATTAAACACGGAGTCAAACCAAATCAAGATGGCCGCCACAGCTAACACAGTTTAGGTCACAGGAAAATTTGTGCCCCTTAGTGAAATGTGCAGATATTGAACTAACATTTGGTGTGGTAGTAGCTGACAGTAATCCAGAATAAATGTTCAAGTATGAACAGATCAGGTGTAATATCACTTCATCGCATGAGGTCATATTTTGGTGAACTCCTTGAAGTTTTCTTGCTCTTTACTTCTGATAGAAACAGATTAGATGTCAGAGTGTCTTTGGACTGTGTCCAACTTTGGACCAAGTCTCAGGATTTCGTCTCTTTTCTTTCCTTCACATTGAACCATTTGTACTTTTCAGCTGGACGCACAGAAACAAGAATGAGAGTGTGTGCAGCTGGAAATCCCTCTTCAGCTGCTTCAGCTCTGAATGGACAAACAATTGTTTGTGTGTGTTCATGTTGGAGACGTGTTGCTCATGATGCTGTAAGGACGGCACTGTGCTCCATTTTCAGCCTGTTTGCTTCGTGTTGGATGAAGAGCAATATGTCTCTCCTTCAAGCTGCTTTAATACATTTAGTCAAACTTCCATCCTGGACTCCTGACTCATTATTTCTGAGGAATTTTATAACAACGTCATGAGACGTCACGCTCAGAGTGTGTTTTGTAAATGACTCTCAGCTACTACCACCTCAGATTTAGACTCAACATCTGTAACACTGACTGAGTTAGAGACATTTATGTGTCGTCTCTTGTTATTTAACTGTGGTGGCCATCTTGAATTGGATTGACTCTGTAGTGAACTCGGCCTCCGACCAAAACCTGCCTCTGAGGACCTTCATGGGACAGGAACTGTTATTTCATTGATTTGAATCCAGAAATACAAATTAGCTCATCCAGAGACTGTCTAAATTTATCCTGAAGTAATCAATTGAAAGAACACTCTTCTTTTATATTATCATTACTGTTTTACAATATCTTGATAAATCAAAAGTGTGTTTAGTTCATACCATTTCTAAATGTTGAAGTGAACCACTCGTTTTAAATCAACTGTGAAACTGTATTAATGATTTTTAATCCTCATTTAAATTAGAAATCAAGTTAAATGTCTATGTTACAAAGTAATTATGCATTTTGATCTTCTGTCTGAAATGAGAAGTAGTGATGTCGGTCGAAAGTCAGAAAGAAGTTATTAGAACGAAGTGGATTGTTTTTAAACCTAGCAGACGGTAAATAAGAAGCTACTGGCATCTGCTTCCTCCCACTTCGCCATAACATGTCTTATGTCTGTACGGGACGTTTCTAAAACATTCCTGCTGTTTTCTTGACTTTTAATGACCCTCTGA
>NW_023623073.1:0-4485 GCF_014905685.2 Nematolebias whitei | reverse complement strand
GAAAGTGTTCAGCTACTTGACGAATCTGCTCCTTGGTGAGCTTTTCCAAAAGTTCTAAAGTTGGGGAAGCCAAAAAAGAACTAACAGTATCCATTTTTTAACAAAATTGGAACTAAATTCCAAAAGCCAGACAGCAAATACCAAATTTTTCACCCAACAACTATGAGGAACTGTATGACTGGTGCAAACAAATGGCAAATCTCCACTTTCCTACAGCTAACTAAGTGGAACACAAACACAAACAAACAAACAAAAAAAAACTGACTCACCTCGCCTAGTCTTCAGGCCTTCCTCCAAGAGCCAAGGCAGCCAAGGCAGTTGAAGCACCAAGCGGTGCCCTTAGCCCAGAATCCAGCCCAAAAATAACAAAAACAACAAACAGCGTAGACTAAAAAATGGAGTTGCCAACACCCACCGATTTCAACCAACTAGACGACACACTCGGCCGCCCCCCAAAAAAAACAAAATCCTCATGGACCCCCAAACAGACAGAAGAAACAAGAAAACCAACCAGGCCAAAATCACAAACAACCGGCAAGACAAGAAAACACAACAATACCAAAACAGGAGCATGTAACTGCCATCTGAACAGAACAACAACGCCAAACACGGCACCAACAACTTGTAGGACGAGCCCCCACAATGTTACGTCCACCAGGCTTGTTTGGTGGGGGTAACATTAAAGGAGGCCACACAAGGATTTTGTGTTTAAATGAAGATAGTGTTTATTAAATTGTATGGGAGCATGGCCCAAAACAAAGATTTTAATCCCTGAAAAGTAGCCTCAATGGGTAAATGCAAACCAACAAACAAAGAAACCCCAACCACACTGATACGAACCAATCCACAAGGTGTTCTGAGGAGGAGGAAGGGAAGCTCTACCCTGCTGCACACCTGGCAGCTTTTATCACAGAGGAGCACCAATCAGGGCAACACAGAACACCTGCAGAAGGCCTGTCTCCAGAACCATACCAGGAAAAGAGGCAAAGACCACTGCAGCCGTAACACCTCCCCCCTTCAAACAGAGGGTCCATCACGGTGCCCTGCAACCGCTAAACTGGTCCATCACTGGCACGAGACAATGTATCCGCCAACACATTCTCCGTGCCCTTAATGTGCCGAATCTCAATGTTGTAGGGTTGCAGAAACAAGGCCCATCGCACCAAACGCTGATTTGGATTCTGTAAGGAGTGCAAAAAGGTCAAAGGGTTATGATCCGTATACACCACAACAGGAAATGAACCTCCATTCACATACACATCAAAGTGTTGCAATGCCCAAATTAGAGCCAGGGCTTCTTTCGCAATGGTAGAATAGTTCAGTTGATGTTGATTGAACTTTTTAGAAAAGAAACATACTGGGGGGTCCACACCTTTTTCCGTAGACAAATGGCTCAACAAGGGTTGTAGGTTTAACAACATCTCCGAGTTCCTAAGTCTTGGCTGAAATACAGTGTCTTCTGGAGTCTGTACATCTTCATCTACTCTTGCTGTGTAGCTCAGGTCTACTTTCACAGAAGCAGCAACGGCCTGTACGTCTTTTTCTTCCGGAGTACGACCAAAGTAAGGTTTCAGTAAGTTTACATGGCACAGCTGAGTGGGTCGTTTACGGTCAGGGGTAGAGACCACATAATCCTGTGCAGACACCTGCTTCAGCACAGAATATGGACCAGAAAACTTGGCCTGAAATGGAGATCCTTGAATAGGAAGCAAGGCAAGCACCCGATCTCCTGGGTGAAACACTCTACTTTCAGCTTTCTGGTCAAACCATCGTTTCATCTTTTTCTGATTTTTTTTAAGATTCTCAGAAGCTAATCTGCCAGCCAAGAAAAGTCTGCGACGAAAACCATTAATGTAGTCGAACAAGTTTGATGGTGGATCAGAACTCTCCAGGTTGGTTTTTAGGACAGCAAGGGGCCCGCGTACATGATGTCCAAACACTAGTTCGTTTGGACTGAACCCTGTGCTTTCCTGTACCACTTCACGAGCTGCCAGAAGAAGCCAAGGCAAACCTTCTTCCCAATCTCTATTCAATTCTGTGCAGTATGCTCGCAACAATGCCTTCAGAGTTTGGTGAAAACGCTCTAGTGCCCCCTGGCTTTGTGCATGATAAGCACTGCTTTGTTGATGGGCTACACCAAGTTGTTTCAAAATCTCAGCAAACATGCGTGAAGTGAAATTGGTACCTCTGTCTGTCTGAATAGTCTTAGGAATTCCAAACACGGAAATGAAATTAGATAAAGCTTTGACCACAGACCTTGTTGTAATGGTTTTCAGGGCATATACTGCAGGATAACGAGTGCTTTTACACATAACTGTCAGCAAATACACCGATCCTGACTTTGAAGGACTCAGTGGACCAACACAGTCTATGATTAAGTTTTCAAAAGGTTCACCAACAGCAGGTATGGGAAAAAGTGGAGCTGGTTTCAAGTTCTGATTAGGCTTTCCAGTTAACTGACAGGTGTGACAGGTTTTTATAAAAAGAGAGACATCTTTTTTTCAGACGGGACCAATAAAAATAACGCAACACTCGACTATAGGTTTTATTAACTCCCAGATGGCCAGCCAGCTCTCCATGGGCAGTTTTCAGAACGAGGTCTCTGAACTTAGTTGGAACAACAACCTGATAAACTGGTCCAACAACTTCCCTGTCACTATAAGGCAACCATTTACGTACCAACAGACCTTCTAGAAGAAAATACCCATGTGACACTTTTGAGTCCTTTTCTGTTGCCTGGACTTGTTTAAACAAAGCAGCCAAGGTAGCGTCCTCCTGCTGGGCTGCAATCAACTCACTGAGGGACAAGGGAACAGGAAGAGTTGGCAAACAGACAAGCTTCTTGCAGATAGAACCAGTCTTACCAGACTCATTTTCCTGTTCAGCCAAAGAACGAGTGATGGCACGAGTTACTGCACAAGCTGGGAATGCCTCAGGAAAGTCACGAGCACATTCGTCTGAAACAGAAACAGATGGAGAAGCTCGGACCACCGGAGGAGGGGCAACATCTCGCCACACGCGCCCACCTGCCAGGTTGTTCCCCAGAATGAGAGACACATCTCCCACAGGCAAAGAAGGACGAACGCCTATAACTACTTCCCCTTGAACCAGTTCTGACTGTAGGTGGATCTTATGGAGAGGTACAGAGAAAGTTTTCAACCCAATACCTCTAATCAAGACACTACGACCAGTATCAGAAACAGGAGAAAATGGCAGAACAGATTCCAATATGAAGGACTCAGACGCTCCAGTGTCACGCAGAATTTTAACAGCCACTTTATTTAAACTGCCACACAGAGAAACAAACCCCTGGGTGATGAAAGGAGCATAATCTCGTCCAACATCCCTCTCAAAAACCAAGGGATCTGTGCCGTTCGGTTCTGGAAAAGACTTAAAGTCAACAGATGCAGCTAAAACAGTTGGTCTAACACCTTCAACTTCAGCTGGAGGTGTAGACTCCGCTGATTGCGACTGCAAAACTCCGGCTAATGCAACAGGTTTACGATGATCTTGTTTACTCTTAACTGGTTTAGATTTGGAATTCCAAGGACACTCATTTTTCCAGTGTCCCTTCTCACGACAATAGTTACAAACTGAGGCGGCTTTAAAGTGCAAAGTAGGATCCCATCTAGTTTTACTAGGGAACCCTTCATGGTGGGATTCCTTAAGGTAATGACTATCTTCCACATTAAAATCACTCCCAGCTTTATGTATTAGAACATAGTCATCTGCTAAAATGGCAGCTTTAGCAGCAGTTTTTACTTTTTGCTCATTAACATAAGTGGCAATCCGACGTGGAATAATGTTCTTAAACTGTTCCAACACCATCAACTCACAAAGGGATTGCAAGTCATGTACACCCTCTGCCGATAACCAACGGTAGAATTGGGCATTCAGTTCTCTGGCAAGATCTGTATTTGTCTGTTTTTCAGCCTTCCTGTAGTTTCTAAATTGCTGCCTATAATATTCAGGAACCCGTTCATAAGCCTTCAAAACAGCTTCCTTAACAGATTTGTACACCTTTCTTTCCGCTGAAGGTAATGAAACATAAGCTTTTTGGGCCTTACCCACCAGTACACTTTGCAGGAGAATGGAGCAATCTGAATCACTCCAGTCATTGTCCTCTGCCATGTCCTCAAACAAAGAGAAAAATATATCTGGATCTTGTTCATTGAACTTAGGTAACAGCTTCAACATGTTAACCAGGTTACGTCCAGAGAACCCATCACTAATTTGAGACAGATTAAGAGTTCCACCACTTAACCTACCCTCAGACCTCAACTTCAGATGCTCAGCTTCTAGAGATAATTTCTTAAGCTCTAACTCATGTGCATATGCCAACCTCTTTTCATCATGTTCACGTGCTAACCTCCTTTCCTCAGATTCATGTTCACGTGCTAACCTCTTCTCTTCCAGTTCATGTTCACGTGCCAATCTTTTTTCTTCATGGGCCAGCCGCAACTTTTCCAACTCAAACTGCAATTC
>NW_023623072.1:0-4485 GCF_014905685.2 Nematolebias whitei | reverse complement strand
ATGGACGGCCTCCCGGCCGCCTCCCTGAACGTGGGTCCCGCGATGGATGGCCTCCCGGCCGCCCCCCTGAACGTGGGTCCCGCGATGGACGGCCTCCCGGCCGCCCTCCTGAACAATGACTCTAGAGACGGTCTCTTGACCGTTCAGATCTTTTGTGTTTTTCCTGCTTGTGTTTTGCCTTAGTTCTTTCAGGTCCTTGTGTTCTTCCTTGTGTTTCCTCTGGCCCTCCACCCTTGCAGTGCCGCCCTCCACCCACACAAGTCCTTCGGCAGGGGGGTTTTTTGGGGACACCTTGAGGCGTCCTTGGGGGGGGGGTTACTGTAAGGATGGTACCATTTGCTGGTTCTGTTTGTGTCTGTAGATGAACAGATGCTGTAATATATTCATCAATTAAATCGGATTCCTCATTTTTCTGGACTGAATAAAACGTGCATTGAATTTAATGAAATGCAAACGTGAGACGTCATTTATCTTTGACCCATCAAAATGAATGCGGTCATTTATTTACAGAATCAAAGTTTAACATCAAACATTTACATTAATTTGGCAAAATATGAAAATAACAACATAATCAATCAATCAGGAAAACCATACGGCCATGATTTTCCGTTGCTTCACCACAGACATTTATGAAAACTGTACAATTATGATCAATTATCCACACGGCGGTGGATGAGCACTTTACACAGACATTTCTAAAATATCTGGAAGGATTTCTACTTTAGAGAAGAATTTAAAGATGGAAATGAAGTTTAAAGGGAGTAAAAGATGGTATGTGAGGGGAAGTGTTCACCAGAACCGACACTCTCCATCAGAACCCAGCCTTCCTCGGTACGCTTCGGTAGGAAACTTGACTCATTACCTTTCTGAAGATTAATCAGCAGATATGGAGGTCCAGTTAACGCTACCTGTCCAGCGTCTCCATAGGATGGCTGTAACTCGTCCGAAGTAGTGACGAGATTCCGTCCGACACCAGCTCACATCAGCAATAGCAATAATCCAACTCGGAGGAGCCTTATCATGCTGGACTTCTGTTCTCCCAAACAACTTCTCAGCGCAGAACCGAACTGCTCAGAAGCTTCACCGAACTGAACTTCTCCGCGCAGAACTGAACTGAGAGAACTAGGAAGTACCGGCATTTTAAAGAGCTCTATTTCCGGTATATTTGAGCGTCCCTTATTGGGTAATATCAACCAGACAGGGGTGTGTTTTGTGATGTCAGAGGTTACTAGGAGTCAGAAAAAAGCAAGAATTGTTATGGAACAGGTTAGACTGTTCTCAGAGACAGAGAGAGTTTTGTTTTGGCGAGTTTTAGAAACAGGTGCCAGCTCTACGTCTGAGAGGATGTAAACAAGACAGTTGTTCCAACACATGTCTGCTTCGACTCCTGACCTTGAAAAACGCACACTTGCTCATTCAAAGACAGAAATCAGAAAATGCATAAAAATCTGTAACAGACCTTAACATGAATTCTAACTCTGCATAAGCATTAAAAATCATTATTACTGTTCTACAGTTAATAAAATTGATTAGTTCACTGCAACATCTAAAATGGTTTGAACTAAGACACATTGATTATCAACATTTGTAAAATAGTAATGATAATAAAAAGAGAGTGTTCTTCCACTTGATTTTCAAGAAAGAGAGTCTCAGGATGGGTGAACCTGTATTTCTGGATTCAAATCAATGAAATGACAGTTCCTGTCCCACAAGGTTCTTAAGGTCAAGGGTTTTGACCTTAGGCTTAGTTTTGACATCAGGTTAAGTTCACTACAGTCCCCCCTTTGGAAATCATCACCTGTCCATGGGGATGAATTCCAAACATGAACTTACGCCTTCGATTGTCCTTGAAGCTTGATGTAATCCAGCAAAGAAACAAGAGTCAAGAGTAATCTAGCAAGGAAAACAAAAGTCAAAAGTAATCCAGCAAGGAAAACAAAGTCAAGGTAATTCCACAATGTTCTCGGTAATTCCATTGTGTTGATTATAATTCCATAACGTCGTCGGTAATTCCATTGTAGCAATGCTTTAACCCTTTGGAAACAGAGTCTGTAATCCATTGGAAAAAGTCATATAATCCACAACGGTAAATCCACAACGATTGGACGTGTTGATTAATCAGCATACAGAGGGGTACCCTTGGATTGAACTGAAGATGCGGCCACTGGATGAAGAGCGGAGACCAACGTCAGGATTGCAGGTCGCCTCCAGCGAAGGTCGTCTCTGGGCGACGTCCAGTCGGTGCCGTTCTGGTTCAATGTGACATGCACTTATGTGGTTTAAGGTGGGCTTATGAAGGGGATTTTACATAAGGCCTTAAACTATATGCACCTGGTGTGTAAGCTATTATGATTGGGAACAGCTACAACTACCAGTTAAGGGGTGGAGCATGCTGAAAAGGGGTAACTACAGGGGTTTATACCTATAGAAAGGGTTCCAAACTATTTTTCCATTTCTAACTCGGTTTAAGTTAGCTTTACATGGTAAAATATAGTTTGGTTCAATTGTCTGTTGTCTTTTAGACGAACGACTTGAGATTGGGTGTTTGGTTTCCCATAAATGTTTTTGGAAGTCTATGGCGAGACTCATCAAAAAGAATTAGCTACCCCCCCGAATAGAATTGTTCGAGTAGGTTCGGCTTAAGCGTTGTGAGATCAATGTAGATTATGGTACTTAAGGTAGCAATAATATACATTGACTCCGCAAAGATTGCAATTTAGCGAATGAACTGCATGTTGGCATGGTTAAAGGCCTCCTAGTCTCTAACTTAACTTACACACAAGATTCATTCTTACCTCAGAAACAACCAAAACCAATTCAACAACGTTTCAACACCGACAAGAGTAGTGACTAAGCAACTAAAAACATCGTTTCACTGCTTCACCTCACCCTGGTTGTCAGTTTCAGTCACGCTGTCCCGTGTGAGTGGCTTCTTTGCAGACCCGCATACGCGAGGCATAATCATATCGAGGTGCGCTGCATGGCGATCCACGTCAACTCGGAGTGACGTTTGGCCCCGGAACAGGGATGCGAGTATCCCACACAATACGAGGGTTATCGTCATTAGCAGGGCTATGATTAACGTGTCCGCGCTTGACCACGCATAGGTAATTGGTTGGATCGGGTTCTTAATTGTGGACCTGAGGGACTTGAGAACTCGGTTTATTGGTTCCACGTCGACGACTTGGGTGCCTTCAAAACGGATCCTTCCCAGAGTTTCTGGATCTATGTCTATAGACATGTTCACCAGGTACTCTGAGTCATCCAGAGTCGCGTCCCATTGTTCCGGATCGAGGTGATAGAGCGTCAAATCACCAATGTGTATGGTTGTTCCCTGGGGAACACTGATCCACATTGTTTTGTCCGGTAACGTCAGAGGTCTATTTGCTCCAGGTTGATCGTAGGCTATGATCGCCTTTCTTTGAGGAGCGTTCACTAGCCAACGTGAGCCAATTATTTCCGCTTTTGCAGCTTTAGCCAGGTGTCGAGGCGTTACGGTCGTTGAACACTTAGAATTTTTCAGAATAGGTGTCAACCCGCATAAGCCCGCGGTTTGATTCCACCCAAACGGCTTACTCGCGCACAGATAATGTATCTCCCGAGTGAGAACACACATCTGAAGGTTTGGAGCTAGATAAACTGAGGGGTTATCGTCGTGGTACGCAACCATCTTTGGTGTGTCAATTTGAACATGGTTTTCACCGTGCCAATTGCCAACATTAACAACGTCCCTGAGTCTGTAGATGCCATTTGAGGGAATTATCAGTAGGTTGATAATGAACCCATTTCAAACATTTTGTGATTGACGTAGATTGGAATTGCGCTACCGAGAGTGTAAGCCAGGTGAGCCTGTATTTGCGTGACTCTTTCGCGCGTAGCGGAGCTGAGGATGTCGTTCACCATCTGTAGAGAGACTAGATACGGTGGGATCCTACCGGTGGCTAGTGTATCTACCGACGAACTGATATCTCTAAGCATGTCAGCAAAAATCCTATCCATTAGGTGTGCGACGGCGTAATCCACTTCAACCTTAAGGGCTAACTCATTTACCGCATGTACGAGGGCTTTGATTTCTTGGGTGTGAGTATTCAGCACTAGAACAGTATCCTTTACGGTTTTAGTCACCTGTGTCAATTGTGTTAGTTGAAGGTCCATTTGCGCTCGGATCTTTGGGACCTTGCTCTCTACTTCATACACGTGTTGTTTTAGGGACGTTATACTGACAGTGTTGTATGCGGACAAACCCAGGCTAAACAGCGATCCGAGTGAGGAAGCAGCGAGTAAAAGCCCGCCGATGTCGCGCTTTTGCCTTCTATGTGTTCCACCCAACTCTTGTTGGGTGTAGGTGAACTTATGTAGTTGCTTCAGGACGTGTTGGATCTCTGCTTTAGCACCCTCTAGGGATACTGTGTACCATGGTTTGTTTAACCACTCATTTTTAATGTTAATGTGTTGTTGGACCACGGTTTGGGGGTCGAAGCGGAC
>NW_023623071.1:0-4485 GCF_014905685.2 Nematolebias whitei | reverse complement strand
ATATAAAGTTTCAAGTTACTTTAAGAATTGTGTTGGGTGTCACCAAGTAACTGTGTTTATTTGCAGTGCAGAATGATTTTTCACATTGTTCATTTTTTTTTTAATTCCAAAAACGTTATTAAACACAAGTTTATAAAATGAATGAATATTTACTGCCTTTTATATGTGGCATTTCAAAAGCAAATGATAAACAAAATATTGTAAGCAAATGCTTTCTTCTGTTACGTCTCAAGCCCAAATGTTAAACTTCAATCATCTTGTGTTAAAAAAGGCCATTATAGCTGTTTTAGTCAAAACACCAAAATAACATGATAAACATAAGCTCTTGTGCAACAGTTAGTGCTGAGATTATGTGTTGGGGTTGACTCTCTACTACTTTCACATTCAATTTTAACTCAACAGTTGAAAAAAATGTGTGAACGCCATTTTTGTGCTTTCTATGGTCCATTTATTTTGGTAGCCATTGTTATGTGACTCCAAAAATGTATCAGTTATAGAAAACTATTCAATGAATATTTTAAATAAAAAAATTCCCATAATCTCTTGGAGCTTGTTGAGATTGTTGAGAACACCTGGCAGAAGAACCTGCCAGAAGGATTTTTAACTCCCACCTCTGACTGAGCTTCAACCAAGTTACAGCAGATGCTGAATACATATTTTGAGGTGGACATACCACTGGTCTGTCTTTCATGAAGGAAGCAGAGTTTGGGTGGGGTGGGGGGGTGGGGGGTGTCTTTGGGTTTGGTCCACCCATAACTGGGGCTGAGGCTGCCAATGTTGTTAAAAACTGCAATGGCAGAGTTCTGGTGGTTGACAAGATCCACCCTCTGCTCCTTAAGGCTTGATGCTGCTTGTCTTTCTTGGTTTACACAACTTTGCATCATCTCTTGGATGTTGAGGAATGTGCCACTGGATTGGCAGACTGGAGTGTTGGTTCATCTTTTCAAACAAGTGTGTGACATGTTTTATGGACTGGAGGTATTTTGCTTTGTTCTCCAAGGTAGGCCACGAGAGGTGCTCTGAGAGTATGTGATTAGGGGTCTGTTGCTATGAACTGTTGAGTCCCTATGGAAGAAGTGCAAGAGTCTTGTTTGCATAGCTGGCAGTAGGTTGAAACCCTTTGAGTTGAGAGTCTGACTCCACAAAGGCTGCCTTTTGTCACCAATTCAACTTTTATGTACTAAATTTCTCAGTGCAATTGGGGGCAGAGGAATCCCAGTTCAGTGACCTCAGGATTCTGTCTTTGCTATTTGCATATAATGTGGTTCAGTTGGTGTCATTTAGCTGTGATTTCCTGCTTTTACTGGAGCATTTTGCAGCCAAGTGAAAAGCAGCAAAGATGAAGTTCAACTCCTCCATATCCTCAGTCAGGAGAGGGTGGATTGCCTTTTCCAGGTTGGGACTGATGTGCTGCATCAGGTCTCAGGTGAAGGAGTTCAAGTATCATGATTTACAAGTGAAGGAAGAATGGGGTTTTGAATCGACAGAGATCTGTGCCACTTTCTCGTTTCCTTTGAGGCAGTCCATTATGGTGAGGAGGGAACTGAGCTGCAAGACAAAGTTCTCTGCTTACCGGTTGATATACACTCCTACTGTCTATGTTCACAAACTCTGGGTAGCAACCAGAGAAAAAGATCCCAAATACAAGCAGTCAAAAGAAGTTTTCTTCACAGGCTAGTTGGGCTCTCCCATGGAAATAAGGAGGGAAGTTTAGTTTTCTGTGAGACTCAGAATAGAACCTCTGCTCATCCACACTGAGAAGAACCTGTTGAGATGGTTCAAGTTTCTGGTAAGGATGCCCCCTGGATGCTTCCCCTTTGAGGTATTAACCCAACTGGGATGAGAATCTGAGGAAGACAAATGACTCGTTGAATAAACTATGTCCAAGCCTCCCTTGCTAAAGAGATCTGTGATCACAATGGGATTTGCCTGGTTAAATGAAGGTTAAAAAAAAAGTATCTTAATTGGCTTGATAATGCCATGGAATGCTCCAGAAATAGCTTGAAGATGTTGCTGTTGAAAGTGTTGCCTGGGCCTCTCTGCTCAAGCTGCTATCCTCCTGACCTGACTCTGGAACAAGTAGATGATGGATGGATGGATGGATGGATGGATGGATGGATGGATGGATGGATGGATGGATGGATGGATGGATGGATGGATGGATGGATGGATGGATGGATGGATGGATGGATGGATGGATGGATGGATGGATGGATGGATGGATGGATGGATGGATGGATGGATGGATGGATGGATGGATGGATGGACGGACAGATGGATGGATGGATGGATAAATGGATGGTGAATTTAATGTAAAACTAAACTCATGTTGAAACATTTACAAACTCTTTCTAGATTTAAATGTCTGTGGAAATGAAAACAGTTTTAGATGATTTGTGACTAACATTCTACAAAATGACACCAGCACATACAGTATGTATTATTAGTGCTTTGTTTAGGTCTAAATGCATTGATACAAATTATTAACTCACAATGTTCGTCGGGCTCTAAGTCAAAAGGCTTGTCAACATTAAAAACACTGTCCATATGGCATTTTCCTAATCAGGCAAACAGAATGGAAGTGTTCCTTTGTATTGTGCATGAGGACACCCATACAGTACATGATCACCACCACTGTTCCACTCTGCTTTTGGTTTCTTCCTGATGTTTTGACACGAACAAAAAATGAAGCACATGGGGAAACACTAGCAAAAACCACAGCAAAAGAAAAAAAAACACCTAGAGTATTTAAATCAAGGCTTAAACTTCACCTGGAATTGATCAGGATAATTAAATATATTCAAGCACAAATTCCTGGTTGTTTACTTTGTAGCATGAATGCTGCATTTCAGCACTTTAAACTTTCAATCGTTAGAAATAAAGTAATCTATCTACACCAGGAAAAGAATTAAGTCCAGTGAGGCATATTTGCGCCATTATACAAACAGTACTGCATTTGTAAGAACTGATTTACCTCTGCTTCATTAAATCTTTTTAGTTCCCTCTTTTTTTATCTCTCTCTTGAACTACACTGTGTCTTATTGTATCTGTCAAATAAGTAACATATAACTTCAGGGAAATATCTTTCTCACTCTTCTTGCCTTCTTTGTCTGAAAATGAAAGCGCATATGTGATGATGTGAAAAAAATTCCAGGCACTTCAGACAAAATTTCCTGGATGACAGCTGTCAGAGGGAAACGAAAGCCTAAGGGACGCCAACTGAAAATGTCACTTACAAATCACTCTTTGTATTGATATGTGCCCTTTGTGTGTTATGTAAATGTTAGTGCATTTTGTGGATTGGTTCTTAAGAACTGTGCCAATAAAATGGCTGTAATGACGTAGAAACTGTGGTCAATTTGATACGTGAGTTAACAAATCAGAGGGGAAATAAAAATAGTTTGTTGGCTGCCTGTTTTTCTTTCTGTAATTGTGCCAAGATGTACATGAGTTTAACAAACGAGCAGAATGTCATGTGTGTGGTGGAAACTTTCATGTTTACACATCTTTTTCCTTGTACCCCTCTGCGTCTCTCTATCTTTCCTGTTTCGTAAATCCTCATGCTCTTGGCCTACTTTCCCCTCCTCACAAAAACTCCTTGGCACTAAAAATTGCATCTGCGTTCCACTCCTGATATGTAAGAAAACGGGCGATATTCCCCTCACTGGTGCAGAGACGACCACGGGAGGCGAACATCAAGGAGAGATAGCAAGATGTTTAACATGACAGTTCTTCTAAAATAGTGTCTTTCATGCCTGCAGGGCCCACTTTCATCAATAACACCTACAATGCTTCAGCTATAAACATACCCAGGGAGACGGTGAAGTAACGTGAAATGCATCACTACTGGAAACAGTTCTACAAATCTGGGTCATCCAGGGTTAAGACTCTGTTGGTCGAATCCTGTCACTCTGAAAATGAAGCAGCTTTTAAAGCTAATATAAGTAGGTGTGAGCAAGATGATTCAGTTCTTTTTACCCCAGGATGTTTTTTTAACGGCCTGTTTTCATTATAAAAAATGTTCACAATGATTAAACAAATGCTCTGATTTATGTTTGATGGGTCTATTTTTTGTGTAGTTATTCAGTGTCATGGTTTTTGTTCTTTTAGCTGTACAGCAGATTGTTCAAGGGTTGCTGTTTTTTTTAAGTGATTATAAATAAATCCACTTGACTTGTAAAAACATCCTTGTCTGAGGTTTTCAAGTGTCAATGCTTTTAATGTTTTGAACAAAAGTGGTGCTTTACCAGGCTAAGCATTTTTAAAGTACTTATTTTTATCACGTTTTGAGATAGTGATGTTTTATTTTGACAAGTTTTCTGAGATTCATCAAACTCCTTAGTGTAAAAATGCACTCCAGAGATTGCTATTTTTCATCTGTACATGAGAAGGATAAGTTGATGTTTGTGAAAAAGGATTTCTGAGTATTTGTGAGTAGTGTAGTGAGTCACGTAGGTACGTGTCACTTGTTGTATGACAAATATA
>NW_023623070.1:0-4486 GCF_014905685.2 Nematolebias whitei | reverse complement strand
CTTGTCTTTTCTGGTTTCGCTCCATCTGGGTTCCTCGAGTCTTGACAGAAATGCTCCAGCCAAACAAGGCCCAGAACGAGACCAGAGATGAACAAGCCACCTCTTCATCTGAGATGGAACACATCAAGGAGAGGCTCCAACGAGTTCTAGAACAACAACATGAAACACAGAACAACTTGAGAGAGCTGGGAGGTATGGTTTGCGCTCTTAATCAAAGACTCTTGTCTTCTTCACCTTCCCCAGCTTCTGTTACTAGGCCCGAGTTCCAAGCAGAATCCAAGGACCCGGTCTCAATCCAACAGGTAATCACGAAACCATCAGAATATTTCTCTGGAGACCCAAATCTGTGTGGAGGATTCTTGCTACAAATCAAACTAGCCTTCAAAGGAGCACCTCAGTTATATTCTTCCGACACAGCAAAGATAAATTATTTTACCCACCAGCTGAAGGGTGAAGCGCTTCGGTGGGTTAATTCCTTTTTCCAATTTCATGATCCGGACTTTGTTTCGTTTGAGACCTTGTTAAAAGAATTTCGCCGAATTTTTGACCGTCCGTTGCAGAAGCCCAACGCCGTTAAACGACTCCTGGGGTTACGCCAGGGCCGGCGACCTGTGGCGGAGTACGCCCTCGAGTTCCGCATCATCGCTGCACAGACTGGGTGGCCCGACACAGCACTACAAGGTACCTTCCTAAATTCTCTTTCTGACCCCTTAAAAGATCAGATCGCCACAAGAGACAAGCCGGAGGGTTTTGACGAACTGATCGAGCTAGCGATAGCTATTGACGAGCGCTTCCGGGAGCGGAAACGAGAGAGAGACTACACTTCCCACAATCACTCCACTTCCGGGTTCACGTCACCAGGTGAGATCTACGCCTACAAAAGATGGTCAGCGAACTACAAAGACCAAGAGACACCCGTTGCCGGTTCTTCTTCTAAAAGAACTGTTGATTTTTTTTCTGCTCAGCCCGACCCAGAGCCAATGCAGATTGGTCGAACTCATTTAACTCCAGAAGAAAAACAGAGACGTTTTGATTCCAAGCTTTGTTTTTATTGTGGTAGACCTGGCCATTTTCTCGCTCAATGCCCGTTTCGGGGAAACGGAAGCTTCCGCCAGTAAAGAGAGAGTTACTGGTGGGAACTTCTACTCTCTCTCCCACACATCGATTTATGCTTCCTGTTATCATTCAAATAAATCATGATCGCCTCCCTGTGTCAGCCCTTGTTGATTCTGGTGCAGAACAAAATTTAATTAGTCTAGATCTAGTCAAAAGACTATCCTTACCTACCCTCGAGGTTCCTCCAATTTCCATTGCCGGTGTTACGGGCAAGAACTTGGCACAAGTTCTTGGTAAAACTATTAAGTTAAACTTAACGTCTGGAAACCATCATGAGATGATTGATTTTTTTATATTTGAGTCTCCACACACTCAGGTCATTTTAGGTTATCCCTGGCTCCAAGAACACAACCCTCACATTAACTGGAGACAGAAAAGGGTTGAGGGGTGGAGTGATCATTGTTTAAAGAACTGTTTACGTTCTGCCATCCCTAACCAGCCCTCTGTAGACACTCCTCAGGAGGCTACAGATATTTCTATGGTTCCCCCTGTTTATCACGATCTAGCCCCAGTATTTGACAAACAGCGAGCCTTATCTCTTCCTCCGCACCGGCCCTACGATTGTGCAATCAACCTCCTCCCTGGGTCTCCTTTTCCTACCAGTCGATTATACAACCTCTCTGGTCCTGAAAGAGAGGCCATGAAGAAATATATTGAGGAGTCCCTTCTCTCTGGCATTATCCGCCCCTCCACTTCACCTGTAGGAGCGGGATTTTTTTTCGTTTCCAAGAAAGACGGCACCCTTCGCCCTTGTATCGACTATCGGGGCCTTAATAACATCACAATCAAGAATAAGTATCCTCTCCCTCTCATCGAATCCATCCATGAACAACTACAATCTGCAACCATTTTTACTAAGTTAGATCTCCGAAATGCCTACCATCTCGTCCGTATACGGGAGGGGGATGAGTGGAAGACCGCTTTTAGAACACCACTCGGACATTTCGAGTATTTGGTCATGCCATTCGGTCTGACCAATGCCCCTGCCGTTTTTCAAGCTCTTGTTAATGATGTGCTTCGAGATTTCATTGGTGACTTTGTTTTTGTATATCTAGATGACATACTCATCTACTCGAGGGACAAGGAAGAGCACATCAGGAGAGTTAGAACCGTCTTGCAAAGACTTCACGAGAACCAACTGTTCGTTAAAGGGGAGAAGTGTGAGTTCCATGTTTCCTCTGTATCTTTCCTGGGTTTCATTTTCGAGGGAGGATGTTACAGGACAGATCCTGCTAAGATCAAGGCGGTGGTGGAGTGGCCGATTCCCGACTCGAGGAAACAGCTCCAACGTTTCCTTGGGTTTGCCAACTTTTACAGGCGATTCATTAGGAACTACAGTCGAATCGCTTCTCCACTCTCTCAATTAACATCCACCAAGGTAACGTTCAAATGGAACCCTGAGGCCGACGCCGCCTTTAATAAACTGAAGTCGTTATTCGCCTCTACACCAGTTCTAAGTCATCCAGATCCTGAGCGCCAATTCATCCTTGGGGTAGATGCTTCAGACTCTGGTGTGGGGGCCATACTCTCTCAACGTTCTCCGGAGGATAATAAGGTACATCCATGTGAATTTTTCTCGAAACGTTTATCCCTTGCAGAGAGGAACTATGATGTGGGCAATCGAGAGTTATTGGCCGTCAAGTTGGCATTAGAAGAGTGGCGTCACTGGTTGGAAGGCACGGTAACCCCTTTTCTAATATGGACTGACCACAAGAACCTCACATATCTCAGGGATGCCAAAAGGTTAACCCCTAGACAAGCACGTTGGTCCTTGTTCTTTAACCGTTTTAACTACGTCTTGACCTTCAGACCCGGTTCCAAGAACGTTAAACCAGACGCTCTTTCTCGTCAATTCTCTCCCCCAGACTGTACAGAGACTGAAGAAAGCATTCTTCCCCCAGCCTGTGTGGTGGGGACCCTCACATGGGACATCGAGAGGGAGATACAAGAGGCTCAACGTGACGACCCTGATCCTGGCACCGGACCCCCTAAGACCCTCTTCGTTCCCTCTAACATGAGAGCCAAGGTACTGCACTGGATTCATACTCACAAGTTTTCCTGTCATCCCGGTTCGTCCCGTATGCTCTCTCTCACAAGGAGTCATTTCTGGTGGCCCACCCTCACCGCCGATGTGAAGGAGTTCGTAGCCGCCTGTCCCACCTGTGCTCGCAACAAGTCCAGTAATCAACCACCGGCTGGTTTGCTGCAACCTCTGCCTGTTCCTAGTCGTCCTTGGTCACACATCTCGGTGGACTTTGTCACGGGTCTACCTCCCAGTGAAGGTAACACCACCATCTTGACCATTGTTGACAGATTCTCGAAAGCGGCTCATTTTGTTCCCCTGCCTAAGCTCCCATCTGCATTCGACACCGCCCAACTCCTTATCCAGCATGTCTTCCGGATTCATGGGATTCCCTCCGATGTGGTCTCGGACCGTGGTCCTCAATTCGCCTCCCAAGTCTGGCAGGCTTTCTGCAAAACATTAGGGGCCACCTCCAGTCTCACTTCGGGTCACCATCCACAATCCAATGGCCAGGCTGAGCGCTGTAATCAAGACCTTGAGACCACTCTCCGTTGTGTCGCCGAGAAGGATCCCTCAGCCTGGAGCCAGCACCTAGTGTGGGTGGAGTATGCCCACAATTCCCACAAGTCATCCGCCACAGGTATGTCCCCTTTTGAGGCCTCCCTCGGCTATATCCCTCCCTTGTTCCCCAGCCAGGAGACCGACATCTCTGTCCCGTCGGTACTACGACATTTTTGCCGATGTCGACGTGTCTGGCGACAGGCTAAGACAGCCCTGACTCGAGCTTCTGTTCAAGCTAAGCGATTTGCTGATCGCCACCGTACACCAGCTCCTTCGTACCAGGTGGGCCAAGAGGTATGGCTCTCCACTAAGGATATCCATCTCAAGGACACACCCAGAAAGATGGCGCCCCGGTTCATTGGTCCTTTTCCCATCATTGCCATCATAAATCCCTCTGCTATACGCCTTCGTCTCCCTCGTTCTATGAAGGTCCATCCCACTTTTCACGTCTCCCAGGTTAAGCCGGTGGCCGTCAGTCCTTTGTGCCCTCCTGCCGACCTCCCTCCACCCGCCCGACTAATCGACAATCATCCTGCTTTTAGTGTCCGAACCATCCTCGACGTACGACGCAGAGGACGTGGGTTCCAGTATCTGGTTGACTGGGAGGGTTACGGTCCTGAAGAACGATCATGGATCCCCCGGTCTTTTATCCTGGACCCCAGCCTCATTACAACGTTCTTCCGTAACCACCCCGAGAAACGTCTCCGGTCGCCTGGGGGCGATCCTTGAGGGGGGGGTACTGTGAGAGTTCCACTACCTGCAGCTCCTCCTCTAATTGGCTGCTGA
>NW_023623069.1:0-4486 GCF_014905685.2 Nematolebias whitei | reverse complement strand
GATGATTAGCGGCCATCTTGGAGCTGCAGTGAGTCTCACTCTTACAGTACCCCCCCTCACGGATCGCCTCCTGGCGATCTGAGTCTCTTCTCAGGGTGGGCCCTGAAGAATGCGGTGATTAGGCTGGGGTCCAAAATGAAGGAGCGGGGAATCCACGAACGCTCCTCAGGACCGTACCCCTCCCAATCCACAAGGTACTGGAAACCTCTCCCCCGGCGTCGGACGTCCAAGATGGTACGGACGGTGAATGCCGGGTGATTGTCGATAAGCCGGGCGGGTGGAGGGAGGTCGGCAGGTGGGCACAGAGGGCTCTCAGAGACAGGCTTGAGCTGAGAAACATGAAAGGTTGGATGGATCCTCATAGAGTCAGGAAGTCGAAGACGTACTGCAGAAGGGTTGACGATCTTGATTATAGGGAATGGACCAATGAACTTGGGTGCCAACTTCCTGGGAATGTCCTTCAGGGTGATGTCTCTGGTAGAAAGCCAAACTCTCTGTCCCACCCGATAGGATGGGGCGGCGGATCGGTGCCGGTCCGCAAACCTTTTATTCTGCTCTGCCGTGCGTAACAGTGCTGCTCTTGCTTGGCGCCAGATGCGTCGACAGCGGCGAAAATGGTGCTGAACTGAAGGCACCGAAATGTCCGTCTCCTGGCTGGGGAACAAAGGAGGCAAGTAACCCAGAGAAGCCTCAAAAGGGGACATACCTGTGGCTGTGGAGGTATGAGCATTGTGGGCATATTCCACCCAGACCAGATGTTGGCTCCATGCTGACGGGTTGCCCTCCACGAGACACCTCAGGGTGGTCTCAAGCTCCTGGTTACAGCGTTCCGCTTGACCGTTTGACTGTGGGTGATAACCCGAGGTGAGACTGGTGGATGCCCCTAAGGAGGTACAAAAACAGCGCCACACCTGGGAGATGAATTGGGGGCCTCTGTCGGAGACTATGTCAGAGGGGATACCGTGGATGCGAAAAACTTGTTGGACCAATACCTGGGCCGTCTGCATAGCTGAGGGCAACTTTGGGAGTGGAATGAAGTGAGCCGCCTTAGAAAACCTGTCAATGACCGTGAGTATGGTAGTGTTACCGTCTGAGGGTGGTAAACCGGTGACGAAATCCACGGCAATGTGAGACCACGGGCGACTGGGCGTGGGCAAGGGCTGAAGAAGACCTGCTGGAGGTTGCGTGCCAGTCTTGTTCCTGGCACAGGTGGGGCAGGCTGCCACAAACTCCTTCACATCATGTGGCAGAGTAGGCCACCAGAAATGGGTCCTAGTAAGGGAAAGCATGCGAGAGATACCGGGGTGACACGAGAGCTTATTAGTGTGCACCCACTCGAGTACCTTGGACCTCATTGACGAGGGGACGAAAAGTGTGCCAGGAGGGCCTGTGCCTGGATCTGGTTCCAATTGATGAGCTCGTTGAACCTCCTTGGCAATGGGCCAGGTGAGGGCTCCAATGATGCAAACTGGAGGCAGGATGCTCTCCTCGGACTCCGGGGCTTCTGGAGGAGAAAACTGGCGAGACAAAGCGTCGGGTTTGACATTCTTGGATCCAGGTCTGAATGTCAGCAAATAATTGAAACGGGTGAAAAAAAGTGACCAACGTGCCTGCCTGGGGTTCAATCGTTTTGCGTCTTTGAGATATGTGAGATTTTTGTGGTCTGTCCATATGAGAAAAGGTACCTCAGTGCCCTCAAGCCAGTGACGCCACTCCTCCAATGCCAATTTCACAGCCAGTAATTCCCTATTGCCCACATCATAGTTTTTTTCTGCCGGCGACAAACGACGAGAAAAGAAAGCACAAGGATGTACCTTATTGTCCTTGGGTGATCTCTGAGATAATATTGCGCCGACTCCGGTGTCAGATGCATCCACCTCCAGGATAAACTGACGAGCTGGGTCTGGATGGCAGAGGATGGGAGCAGAAGAGAAAAGATGTTTTAACTTACAAAATGCAGAGTTGGCTTCCGGGGTCCATTGAAAAGTTCTGTTGGTGGAAGTGAGCAGGGAGAGAGGTGCTGCGATACGGCTGTAGTCCTTGATGAAACGCCTATAGAAGTTGGCAAAACCTAGGAAGCGTTGCAACTGCTTCCTGGTGTCCGGTACTGGCCACTCCACCACCGCCTTAGTCTTTTCTGGGTCGGTCCTGTAGTGCCCCTCCCCGAAGATAAACCCCAAAAATGAGACGGAGGTGGTGTGGAAATCACATTTTTCACCTTTCACAAAGAGTTGGTTTTCATACAGCCTTTGAAGTACCATTCTGACTTGTGAGACATGATCTTGCTTGTTCCTAGAGTAGATGAGAATATCATCTAAATAAACAAATACAAAGTGCCCAATAAAATCTCTTAATACGTCATTAATCAGTGCCTGAAAAACAGCGGGAGCATTGGTGAGACCAAATGGCATAACAAGATATTCAAAGTGTCCCATAGGTGTCTTGAAAGCTGTTTTCCATTCATCACCCTCCTTGATCCGGACGAGATGATAAGCGTTGCGAAGGTCCAGTTTGGTGAAGATGGTAGCGGTCAGTAACTGTTCGTGGATAGAGTCTATTAACGGTAGCGGATATTTGTTCTTTATGGTTATGTGGTTTAGTCCTCGATAATCGATGCATGGACGTAAAGTCTTGTCCTTCTTGGAAACAAAAAAGAAACCTGCCCCTACTGGAGAGGTTGATGGACGGATAATTCCGGAATCAAGGGACTCCTCAATGTAAGCTTGCATGGTGCTACGTTCAGGGCCCGACAGATGGAAAAGACGGCTAGTTGGTAGTGTAGCTCCTGGTAGAAGGTCAATGGAGCAGTCATATGGACGATGAGGAGGTAAAGACAAGGCTTTATGTTTGTTAAATACCGGAGAGAGGTCGTGATATTCGACGGGAATGTTGGAGAGGTCAACGTCTTCAATAGTAGTTATCTTTATTGAAGGATTTGTTATACCCAAGCGGAGACAGTGTTTTAGACACCTGTCGCTCCATTTTTCAATCCTTCCAAGTTCCCAATTAAAGTGAGGATTGTGAGCCCGTAGCCAGGGGAATCCTAAAATTAATTGCGTGTTTGGTGAATCAAATACAAAAAACTAATCTCCTCTTGATGATTTCCAGAAGTAATTAAATGTAACTCGGTGGTCCTAAATTTAATTTGGGCTAGAGCCTCGCCGGTAACTCCAGCAATGGATATAGTGTCTATGTCAATGACGGGGAGAGAAAATTTCTTTACTAAATCTTGGCTAATAAGGTTTTGTTCTGCACCAGAGTCAATTAGTGCAGATACAGGAAACCGGTTACTGTTTAGTTGAATTATGGTGGGTAATGTGAACCTGCGGGGGGGAGAAAAAGATGATATGCCCACCAGTAACTCCCTCTTTACTGGTGGTTGTTTTCGTTTCCCTGAAACGAACACGCGGCAACAAAGTGACCCTCTTTCCCACAGTAAAAACAAAGGTTGTGATCCTTGCGTCTCTGTCTCTCAGTGAATGTTAAACGCGTAGTCCCAATCTGCATGGGTTCAGATTCAGGTAATGATAGTGAGAAACCAGTAGATGGCACTAGAGGACTACGAGGGTTGTGTCTCTCAAATTTTGCTTTGGAGTGGTACGCCCCTGCTGATGACGTAGGAAACCCAGAAGTGGAACCCCTCTGGGAGTTGTAGTCCCGCTCCCGGTGTCTCTCCCGGAAACGTTCATCAATAGCGATGGCAAGATTTATTAATGCGTCAAAGTTGGGTGGCTCGTCTCGTGCTGCAATCTGGTCTTTAATGTGGTCGGATAATGAATTTAAAAAAGTACCTTGTAATGCCCTGTCGTTCCATTCCGTTTGGGCTGCGAGGATGCGGAACTCCAAGGCGTGCGTGGCAACCGGAAGTCGGCCCTGACGTAACCCCAACAAACGCTTCTCTGCGTTTGGTTGTTGTAGCGGCCGATCAAAAATCCTGCGGAACTCTTCCAAAAACATGCTGAACGTAACGGAATCCACACTACGGTGGCGAAAGAAAGAGGTCGCCCACTGGAGAGCGTTACCTTTTAGTTGGCTGATGAGGTACGTAATCTTGGTGGCGTCTGATGAATAAAGCTGAGGAGCTCCTCCAAAAGCGAGTTTGCACTGGAGGAGGAAACCCTCACATTGAGCTGGATCTCCTGAAAAGAATTCGGATGGTTTTACCAAAAGTTGTTGTGAAAAAACAGCATGATTTACAGTACCAATGTTAGCAGAGCTGGTGTCTGCTGGGGGTGCAGAAGTTGTGGAGGGAGAAGTAGAGAGTCTCTGGTTCATAGTAAAAACCATACCTCCAAGTTCCTGAAGATTTGTTTGAGTCTGGAGCTGTTGGCTTAGCACTTGTTTCAACATTTCCTCTAATTTTTCAATTCTCTCCGTCTGTGAGGAGGAAGCTTGTTCGCTCCTGGTCTCGTTCTGGGTTTTGTTTGGCTGGAGCATTCTGTTAGGGTTATGGGCAACCCAGTTGATAACGAGACCCGAAACGACA
>NW_023623068.1:0-4486 GCF_014905685.2 Nematolebias whitei | reverse complement strand
GGTCGTTAGCGGCCATCTTGGAAGCTGCAGCAGAGCTACTCTCACATTACCCCCCCCTCAAGAATCGCCTCCAGGCGACCTGAGGCGCTTTTCGGGGTGAGCTCTGAAAAACGCAGTGATCAAACTTGGGTCCAAAATGAATGAGCGGGGAATCCAGGATCTTTCCTCGGGACCGTATCCCTCCCAGTCCACGAGATACTGGAAACCCCGACCTCGACGTCTGACGTCCAAAATGGTGCGAACCGTGAAGGCGGGATGGTTGTCGATCAGTCGGGTGGGTGGAGGGAGGTCGGTAGGTGGGCAAAGAGGACTCTCGGAGACCGGTTTCACCTGAGAGACGTGGAACGTAGGGTGGATCCTCATAGAGCTGGGGAGCTGAAGGCGGACTGCTGTGGGGTTGATGATTTTCGTGATGGTGAAAGGGCCAATGAATCGTGGGGCCATCTTTCTGGGAATGTTCCTCAGCTGAATGTCCCTAGTCGAGAGCCAAACCTTTTGGCCCACCTGATAAGACGGGGCAGAGGAACGGTGTCGGTCGGCGTACCTTTTGTTCTGTGCTGCGGTGCGTAGAAGTGCTGCTCTCGTTTGTAGCCAAACGCGTCGACATCGCCGGAAATGATGCTGGACAGACGGCACCGTGATGTCCGTCTCAAGGCTGGGAAATAAAGGGGGAAGATATCCCAGAGAGGCTTCAAACGGGGACATACCTGTGGCTGTGGACCTGTGTGCGTTGTGGGCATATTCCACCCACACCAGATGTTGAGACCAGGCTGAGGGATTGCTCTCCACGACACAAAGAAGGGTGTTCTCCAGTTCCTGGTTACACCTCTCAGCCTGGCCGTTAGACTGTGGGTGGTAACCGGAAGTCAGACTTGCGGATGCCCCTAGGGTCTTACAAAAAGAGCGCCAGACCTGAGAAATAAACTGTGGACCACGGTCGGAGACAATGTCGGAGGGGATACCGTGGATTCGAAAAACATGCTGGATCAAAATTTGTGCTGTCTCGAGAGCAGAAGGTAATTTGACCAAAGGAATGAAATGAGCCGATTTAGAAAATCGGTCAATGACTGTAAAAATGACTGTGTTACCGTCAGAAGGGGGAAGTCCAGTGACAAAGTCCACTGATATGTGTGACCAGGGGCGACTAGGTGAGGGTAGTGGTTGTAAGAGTCCGGCCGGGGGTTGATTACCTGTCTTATTGCGTGCGCAGGTGGCACAGGCAGCAACAAAGTCTTTGACGTCCTGGGTCAACGTTGGCCACCAGAAGTGGGACTTGGTTAGGGACAACATTCGGGTAACTCCTGGGTGACAAGACAGCTTGTTAGTGTGAACCCACTCCAGTACCTTAGCCCTCATGACAGAGGGGACGAACAGGGTTCCGGGGGGTCCCAGGCCGGGATCGGGCTCCTCCTTGTGGGCATCGCGGACCTCTTGTTCGATGGGCCACGTGAGAGCTCCTACGATGCATGTAGGTGGAACGATATGTTCCTCATGTTCAGGTCCATCTGGAGGAGAGAATTGTCGAGACAGGGCATCTGGCTTGACATTTTTTGAACCAGGCCTATAAGTCAAAATATAATGGAACCGACTAAAGAATAAAGACCACCGTGCTTGTCTGGGGTTTAATCTTTTAGCGTCCCTGAGATAGGTTAAGTTTTTGTGGTCGGTCCATATGAGGAAGGGTGTCTCCGTACCCTCCAACCAATGACGCCACTCCTCTAAGGCCAGCTTGACGGCCAGTAACTCGCGGTTTCCTACATCGTAGTTACGCTCGGCTTGGGACAAACGTCGAGAAAAGAAAGCACAGGGGTGCACTTTATTGTCTCTGAGGGATCTCTGAGAAAGGATGGCACCTACCCCAGTATCGGAGGCGTCCACCTCTAGGATGAACTGGCGTTTAGGGTCAGGATGGCAAAGGATGGGTGAGGTTGAAAAAAGTTGCTTGAGTCTGTTGAAAGCAGTGTCCGATTCTGTAGTCCATTTGAAAGTTCTGTTGACAGAGGTAAGTTGGGAGAGTGGTGCGGCAATGCGACTATAGTCTCTAATGAAGCGTCTGTAGAAGTTTGCGAAACCCAGAAAACGTTGAAGTTGTTTACGGGTTTCAGGAATGGGCCATTCTACCACTGCTCTAATCTTCTCAGGGTCGGTACGATAGTGTCCCTCCCCGAAGATAAACCCCAGGAAAGAAACAGATGAGGTGTGGAACTCACATTTCTCGCCTTTGACAAACAATTGATTTTCATACAAGCGCTGAAGTACAGTTCTGACCTTCTTGATGTGCTCCTCCTTGTCATGTGAGTAGATAAGTATATCATCCAGATATACGAAAACGAACTCCCCTAGGAAGTCTCTGAGCACATCATTAACTAATGCCTGAAACACCGCGGGAGCGTTAGTAAGACCAAAGGGCATTACTAAGTATTCGAAATGACCCAACGGGGTCCGGAAGGCCGTCTTCCATTCGTCGCCCTCCTTAATGCGAACTAAATGGTAGGCGTTACGCAAGTCTAGTTTCGTGAAAATGGTGGCTGATTGAAGTTGTTCGTGTATGGAGTCGATGAGCGGAAGAGGATATTTGTTTTTTACGGTAATGTTATTAAGACCCCGGTAATCGATACAAGGGCGGAGGGTCTTATCTTTCTTGGCTACGAAGAAGAACCCGGCCCCCACCGGGGAGGTGGATGGGCGAATTATACCAGAATCAAGTGACTCCTCAATGTACTCCTTCATGGAGTCCCTCTCGGGTCCGGAGAGGTTAAACAAACGACTAGCTGGTAGGGGAGCACCAGGAAAAAGGTCAATAGCGCAGTCGTATGGTCGATGTGGCGGCAAGGACAAGGCTCTCTGTTTGCTAAAAACAGGAGAGAGATCGTGATACTCGTGTGGGATGGAGGTTAAATCGATCTGTTCCATAGTGGTATCGTGTTGTGTGGCGTTAGAGATTCCGGAGCGGAGACAGTGTTTCAGACATCTTCCGCTCCATTTCTCTATTCTACCCAGTTCCCAGTTAATGTGTGGGTTGTGAAGCTTTAACCAGGGATATCCAAAAATTACTTGGTCATGGGGTGAGTCGAATACAAAGAAACTGACGTGTTCGTGGTGGTTGCCGGAGGTGATTAGGTGCAAATCATTAGTGCGGTGTTGGACCTGAGATAATGTATCGCCTGTGACTCCGGTGATGGAAACGGTGGGTATTTTTACTGTGGGTAATGATAATTCGGAAACCAGACTCTGACTAATTAAATTTTGTTCAGCACCGGAATCTATGAGTGCGGTGACGGTAAAACGGTTGTGATTACATTGGATGACCGTAGCTATGGTCATTCTGCTTAATGGGGAGAGCGAAGAAGTCCCCACCAATATCTCCCTCTTTATTGGTGGGTGTTCTCGTTTCCCCGAAATGGACAGGCAGCAACAAGATGCCTATTTTGGCCACAATAATAACATAAACCTTGTTCACGGCGCTTCTGTCTAATATCAGGAGTAAGATGGGTGCGTCCCACCTGCATGGGCTCTGATTCAGACAACGAGAGTGAAGTAGGCAAAACGTGAGTAACGAGATTTTGGGGTTTTGGAGGCGAAAACGACTCTTTACTACGGACGATATTGAGTGACGGACCCGAACCGGAAGTCACGGTACGTTGGGAGTTGTAGTCCCGTTCCCGCTGTCGCTCGCGGAAACGCTCATCAATAGAAATAGCCAGATTAATGAGAGCGTCAAAATTGGATGGCTCGTCTCTAGCGGCGATCTGGTCCTTTAAAGGATCAGATAAGGAGTTGAGAAAAGTACCCTGTAGCGCTCTTTCGTTCCATCCGGTTTGTGCAGCGAGGATGCGGAACTCGAGGGCGTGTTCGGCCACCGGCCGCCGGCCCTGACGTAAACCTAGGAGACGTTTCTCAGCATTAGGACCCGCTAGTGGCCTGTCGAAAATCCTGCGAAACTCTGTGAGTAAGCTCTTAAATGAAATGGTTTCTAAATCACGCTGACGGAGAAAAGAAGTCGCCCATCGGAGTGCGCTACCCTTGAGCTGGCTTGTAAAGTAGGTGATTTTAGCATTATCTGAGGAGTAGAGTTTGGGGGCTCCGCTGAACGCGAGCTCACACTGGAGAAGAAAACCGTCACATTGCTCTGGGTCACCGGAAAAAAGTTCTGACGGTTTTACCAGTAACTGTGGTTCCGAAGCATGTCCCGCCGAGCAGGTGCACGTATGACTGTTGTCAGGGGTTTCTGCTGTGACTGTAGGAGGAGAAGAGGAGAGAGTCTGTTTAATTGAGTAAACCATACCTCCCAGCTCCTGCAGATTTGTTTGAGTTTGTTGTTGTTGCTGGACCATTAGTAAGAGAATCTTTTCGATCTGATCCACTCGCTCTGTTGGTGACGAGGACATGGCTTGGTCGTTCCGAGCCTCGTTCTGGGTTTGGTCTGGCTGGAGCATTACTGTTGTATGTGTGGTCAACCCAGTTGTAACGAGAACCCAGAACGACA
>NW_023623067.1:0-4486 GCF_014905685.2 Nematolebias whitei | reverse complement strand
TCAGCAGCCAATTAGAGGAGGAGCTGCAGGTAGTGGAACTCTCACAGTACCCCCCCCTCAAGGGTCGCCCCCAGGCGACCGGAGACGTTTCTCGGGGTGATTACGGAAGAACGTTGTAATGAGGCTGGGGTCCAGGATGAAAGACCGGGGGATCCACGATCGTTCTTCAGGACCGTAACCCTCCCAGTCGACCAGATACTGAAACCCACGTCCTCTGCGTCGTACGTCGAGGATGGTACGGACACTAAAGGCAGGATGATTGTCGATTAGTCGGGCGGGTGGAGGGAGGTCGGCAGGAGGGCACAAGGGACTGACGGCCACCGGCTTAACCTGGGAGACGTGAAAAGTGGGATGGACCTTCATAGAACGAGGGAGACGAAGGCGTACAGCGGAGGGATTTATGATGGCAATGATGGGGAAAGGACCAATGAACCGGGGCGCCATCTTTCTAGGTGTGTCCTTGAGTTGGATATCTTTAGTGGAGAGCCATACCTCTTGGCCCACCTGGTACGAAGGAGCTGGTGTACGGTGGCGATCAGCAAAGCGCTTAGCTTGAGCAGAAGCACGAGTCAGGGCTGTCTTAGCCTGTCGCCAGACACGTCGACATCGGCGAAAATGGCGTAGTACCGACGGGACAGAGATGTCGGTCTCCTGGCTGGGGAACAAGGGAGGGATATAGCCGAGAGAGGCCTCAAAAGGGGACATACCTGTGGCGGATGATTTGTGGGAATTGTGGGCATACTCCACCCACACTAGGTGCTGGCTCCAGGCTGAGGGATCCTTCTCGGCGACACAACGGAGAGTGGTCTCAAGGTCCTGATTACAGCGCTCAGCCTGACCATTGGATTGTGGATGGTGACCTGAAGTGAGACTGGAGGTGGCCCCTAGGGTCTTGCAGAAAGCCTGCCAGACTTGGGAGGTAAATTGAGGACCACGGTCCGAGACCACATCGGAGGGAATCCCATGAATCCGGAAGACATGCTGGATAAGGAGTTGAGCGGTCTCGAAAGCAGAAGGGAGCTTAGGTAGGGGGACAAAATGTGCCGCTTTTGAGAACCGGTCAACAATGGTCAAGATGGTGGTGTTACCTTCGCTGGGAGGTAGACCCGTGACAAAGTCTACAGAGATGTGTGACCAAGGACGACTAGGAACGGGCAGAGGTTGCAGCAAACCAGCCGGTGGTTGATTGCTGGACTTGTTGCGAGCACAGGTGGGACAGGCCGCTACGAACTCCTTCACATCGGCGGTGAGAGTGGGCCACCAGAAATGACTCCTTGTGAGAGAGAGCATACGGGACGAACCAGGATGACAGGAAAACTTGTGAGTATGAATCCAATGCAGTACCTTGGCTCTCATGATAGAAGGGACGAAGAGGGTCTTAGGGGGTCCGGTGCCAGGATCAGGGTCGTCACGTTGAGCCTCATGTATCTCCTTCTCGATGTCCCATGTGAGGGTCCCCACCACACAGGCTGAGGGAAGAATGCTTTCTTCAGTCACAGTACAGTCTGAGGGAGAGAATTGACGAGAAAGAGCGTCCGGTTTAACGTTCTTGGAACCGGGTCTGAAGGTCAAGACGTAGTTAAACCGGTTAAAGAACAAGGACCACCGTGCTTGTCTAGGTGTCAATCTCTTGGCATCCCTGAGATAAGTGAGATTTTTGTGGTCAGTCCATATTAGAAAAGGGGTTACCGTGCCTTCCAACCAGTGACGCCACTCTTCCAATGCCAACTTGACGGCCAACAACTCTCGATTGCCCACATCATAATTCCTCTCTGCAAGGGATAAACGTTTTGAAAAAAATGCACATGGATGTACCTTATTATCCTCCGGAGAACGTTGAGAGAGAATGGCCCCCACACCAGAGTCTGAAGCATCCACTTCCAGGATGAATTGGCGCTCAGGGTCTGGATGACTTAGAATTGGTGTCGAGGCGAATAATGACTTCAGTTTACTAAAAGCGGCATCGGCCTCAGGGTTCCATTTGAACGTTACCTTGGTGGATGTTAATTTGGAGAGAGGAGAAGCGATCCGACTATAGTCCTTAATGAACCGCCTGTAAAAGTTGGCAAACCCAAGGAAACGTTGGAGCTGTTTCCTTGAGTCGGGAATCGGCCAATCCACCACCGCCTTGATTTTAGCAGGATCCGTTCTGTAACATCCTCCCTCAAAAATGAAGCCCAGGAAAGATACAGAAGAAACATGAAACTCACACTTCTCCCCTTTAACGAACAGTTGGTTTTCATGAAGTCTTTGCAAGACGGTTCTAACTCTCTGGATGTGCTCCTCCTTGTCCCTCGAGTAGATGAGTATGTCATCTAGATATACAAAAACAAAGTCACCAATGAAATCTCGAAGCACATCATTAACAAGAGCTTGAAAGACGGCAGGGGCATTGGTCAGACCGAATGGCATGACCAAATACTCGAAATGTCCGAGTGGTGTTCTGAAGGCGGTCTTCCACTCATCCCCCTCCCGTACACGGACGAGATGGTAGGCATTTCTGAGGTCTAACTTGGTAAAAATAGTTGCTGATTGTAGTTGTTCATGGATGGACTCTATGAGAGGAAGGGGATACTTATTCTTGATTGTGATGTTATTGAGGCCCCGGTAATCGATACAGGGGCGAAGGGTGCCGTCCTTCTTGGAAACAAAAAAGAATCCTGCTCCTACAGGAGAGGTGGAGGGGCGGATAATGCCAGAGAGAAGGGACTCCTCAATATATTTCTTCATGGCCTCTCTTTCAGGACCAGAGATGTTGTATAATCGGCTGGTAGGAAAAGGTGACCCAGGGAGAAGGTTAATAGCACAATCGTAGGGCCGGTGCGGAGGAAGGGATAAGGCCCGCTGTTTGTTGAATACTGGAGCTAGATCGTGATAAACAGGGGGAACCATAGAAATATCTGTAGCCTCCTGAGGAGTGTCTACAGAGGGCTGGTTAGGGATGGCAGAACGTAAACAGTTTTTTAAACAATAATCACTCCATCTCTCAACCCTTTTTTGTCTCCAGTTGATGTGAGGATTATGTTCTTGGAGCCAGGGATAACCTAAGATGACCTGGGTGTGAGGAGACTCAAATATAAAGAAATCAATCATCTCATGATGGTTTCCAGAAGTTAAGTTTAGTTTAATTGTTTTACCAAGAACTCGTGCCAAGTTCTTGCCTGTAACACCGGAAATGGAAATTGGAGGAACCTCGAGGGTAGGTAAGGATAGTTTCTTGACTAGATCTAGACTAATTAAATTTTGTTCTGCACCAGAATCAACAAGAGCTGACACAGGAAGGCGATCATGATTTATTTGAATAGTAACAGGAAGCATCAATCGATGTGTGGGAGAGAGAGTAGAAGTTCCCACCAGTAACTCTCTCTTTACTGGTGGAAGTTCCCGTTTCCCCGAAACGGGCATTGAGCAAGAAAATGGCCAGGTCTACCACAATAAAAACAAAGTTTGGAAACAAAACGTCTCTGTCTTTCTTCGGGGGTTAAATGAGTACGGCCAATCTGCATTGGCTCAAGGTCGGGCTGAGCAGGGGGAAATTCAATTGTCTTTTTAGAAGAAGAAGAAGCAACGGGTGTCTCATGGTCTTTGTAGTTTGCTGACCAATTTTTGTAGGCGGAGGTCTCACCTGGTGACGTGAACCCGGAAGTGGAGTGGTTGTGGGACGTGTAGTCTCTCTCTCGTTTCCGCTCTCGGAAGCGCTCGTCAATAGCTATCGCTAGCTCGATCAGTTCGTCGAAACCCTCCGGCTCGTCTCTTGAGGCGATCTGATCTTTTAAGGGATCAGAAAGAGAATTTAGGAAGGTACCTTGGAGTGCTGTGTCGGGCCACCCAGTCTGTGCGGCGATGATGCGGAAATCGAGGGCGTACTCCGCCACAGGTCGCCGGCCCTGGCGTAACCCCAGGAGTCGTTTAACGGCGTTGGGCTTCTGTAATGGACGGTCAAAAATTCGGCGAAATTCTCTTAACAAGGTATCAAATGAAACAAGGTCCGGATCATGAAATTGAAAAAATGAATTAACCCACCGAAGCGCTTCACCCTTCAGCTGGTGGATGAAATAATTTATTTTTGCTGTGTCGGAAGAATATAACTGAGGTGCTCCTTTGAATGCTAGTTTAATCTGTAGCAAGAATCCTCCACACATACTTGGGTCTCCAGAGAAATATTCTGATGGTTTCGTGATTACCTGTTGGATTGAGATTGGGTCCTTGGATTCTGCTTGGAACTGGGGCCTAGTAACAGAAGCTGGGGAAGGTGAAGAAGACGAGAGTCTTTGATTAAGAGCGTGAACCATACCTCCTAGTTCTCTCAAGTTGTTCTGTGTTTCATGTTGTTGTTCTAGAACTCGTTGGAGCCTCTCCTGGATGTGTTCCATCTCAGATGACGAGGTGGCTTGTTCCTCTCTGGTCTCGTTCTGGGCCTTGTGTGGCTGGAGCATTTCTGTCAAGGCTCGAGGAACCCAGATGGAGCGAAACCAGAAAAGACAAG
>NW_023623066.1:0-4487 GCF_014905685.2 Nematolebias whitei | reverse complement strand
TGTCGTTCTGGGTTCTCGTTACAACTGGGTTGACCTCGCATACAACAGTAATGCTCCAGCCAGACCAAACCCAGAACGAGGCTCAGAACGACCTAGCCATGTCCTCGTCACCAACAGAGCGAGTCGATCAGATCGAGAAAATCCTCTTAAAGATGGTCCAACAACAACAGCAAACCCAAGCAAATCTACAAGAGCTGGGAGGTATGGTTTACCAAATTAAACAAACTCTCTCCTCCTCTCCTCCTACAGTCACAGCAGAAACCCCTGGGAACAGTCATACGTGTACCTGCTCGGCGGAACATACAACGGAACCACAGTTACTGGTAAAACCGTCAGAACTTTTTTCCGGTGACCCAGAACAATGTGACGGTTTTCTTCTCCAGTGTGAGCTCGCGTTCAGCGGAGCTCCCAAGCTCTACTCCTCGGATAATTCTAAAATCACCTACTTCACAAGCCAGCTCAAGGGTAACGCACTCCGGTGGGCAACCTCTTTTCTCCGTCAGCATGATTTAGAAACTATTTCATTTAAGAGCTTACTCACAGAGTTTCGCAGGATTTTCGACAGGCCACTAGCGGGTCCTAACGCTGAGAAACGTCTCCTAGGTTTACGTCAGGGCCGGCGGCCGGTGGCCGAACACGCCCTCGAGTTCCGCATCCTCGCTGCACAAACCGGATGGAACGAAAGAGCGCTACAGGGTACGTTTCTCCACTCCTTATCTGATCCTTTAAAAGACCAGATAGCCGCTAGAGACGAGCCACTCAATTTTGACGCTCTCATTAATCTGGCTATTTCTATTGATGAGCGTTTCCGCGAGCGACAACGGGAACGGGACTACAACTCCCAACGTACCGTGACTTCCGGTTCGGGTCCATCACTCAATTTCGTCCGTAGTAAAGAGTCGTTTTCACCTCCAAAACCACAGAATCTCGTTACTCACGTTTCGCCTACTTCACTCTCGTTGTCTGAATCAGAGCCCATGCAGGTGGGACGCACCCATCTTACTCCTGATATTAGACAGAAGCGCCGTGAACAAGGTTTATGTTATTATTGTGGCCAAAATAGGCATCTTGTTGCTGCCTGTCCATTTCGGGGAAACGAGAACACCCACCAATAAAGAGGGAGATATTGGTGGGGACTTCTTCGCTCTCCCCATTAAGTAGAATGACTATAGCTACGATCATCCAATGTAATCACAACCGTTTTACCGTCACTGCACTCATAGACTCCGGTGCTGAACAAAATTTAATTAGTCAGAGTCTGGTTTCCGAATTATCATTACCCACAGTAAAAATACCCACCGTTTCCATCACCGGAGTCACAGGCGATACATTATCTCAGGTCCAACACCGCACTAATGAATTGCACCTAATCACCTCCGGCAACCATCACGAACACGTCAGTTTCTTTGTATTCGACTCACCCCATGACCAAGTAATTTTTGGATATCCCTGGTTGAAGCTTCACAACCCACACATTAACTGGGAACTGGGTAGAATAGAGAAATGGAGCGGAAGGTGTCTAAAACACTGTCTCCGCTCCGGAATCTCTAATGCTACACAATATGACACCACTATTGAACAGATCGATTTAACCTCCATCCCACACGAGTATCACGACCTCTCTCCTGTTTTTAGTAAACAGAGAGCCTTGTCCTTGCCGCCACATCGACCATACGACTGCGCTATTGACCTTTTTCCTGGTGCTCCCCTACCAGCTAGTCGTTTGTTTAACCTCTCCGGACCCGAGAGGGACTCCATGAAGGAGTACATTGAAGAGTCACTTGATTCCGGTATAATTCGCCCATCCACCTCCCCGGTGGGGGCCGGGTTCTTCTTCGTTGCCAAGAAAGATAAGACCCTCCGCCCTTGTATCGATTACCGGGGTATTAATAACATTACCGTAAAAAACAAATATCCTCTTCCGCTCATCGACTCCATACACGAACAACTTCAATCAGCCACCATTTTCACGAAACTAGACTTGCGTAACGCCTACCATTTAGTTCGCATTAAGGAGGGCGACGAATGGAAGACAGCCTTTCGGACCCCGTTGGGTCATTTCGAATACTTAGTAATGCCCTTTGGTCTTACTAACGCTCCCGCGGTGTTTCAGGCATTAGTTAATGATGTGCTCAGAGACTTCCTAGGGGAGTTCGTTTTCGTATATCTGGATGATATACTTATCTACTCTCATGACAAGGAAGAGCACATCAAGAAGGTCAGAACTGTACTTCAGCGCTTGTATGAAAATCAATTGTTTGTCAAGGGCGAGAAATGTGAGTTCCACACCTCATCTGTTTCCTTCCTGGGGTTTATCTTCGGGGAGGGACACTATCGTACCGACCCTGAGAAGATTAGAGCAGTGGTAGAATGGCCCATTCCTGAAACCCGTAAACAACTTCAACGTTTTCTGGGTTTCGCCAACTTCTACAGACGCTTCATTAGAGACTATAGTCGCATTGCCGCACCACTCTCCCAACTTACCTCTGTCAACAGAACTTTCAGATGGACTACAGAATCGGACACTGCTTTCAACAGACTCAAGCAACTTTTTTCAACCTCACCCATCCTTTGCCATCCTGACCCTAAACGCCAGTTCATCCTAGAGGTGGACGCCTCCGATACTGGGGTAGGTGCCATTCTTTCTCAGAGATCCCTCAAAGACAATAAAGTGCACCCCTGTGCCTTCTTTTCTCGACGTTTGTCCCAAGCCGAGCGTAACTACGATGTAGGAAACCGCGAGTTACTAGCCGTCAAGCTGGCCTTAGAGGAGTGGCGTCATTGGTTGGAGGGTACGGAGACACCCTTCCTCATATGGACCGACCACAAAAACTTAACCTATCTCAGGGACGCTAAAAGATTAAACCCCAGACAAGCACGGTGGTCTTTATTCTTTAGCCGTTTTCATTATATCTTGACTTATAGGCCTGGTTCAAAAAATGTCAAGCCAGATGCCCTGTCTCGACAATTCTCTCCTCCAGATGGACCTGAACCTGAGGAACATATCGTTCCACCTACATGCATCGTAGGAGCTCTCACGTGGCCCATCGAACAAGAGGTCCGCGATGCCCACAAGGAGGAGCCCGATCCTGGCCTGGGACCCCCCGGAACCCTGTTCGTCCCCTCTGTCATGAGGGCTAAGGTACTGGAGTGGGTTCACACTAACAAGCTGTCTTGTCACCCAGGAGTTACACGTATGCTGTCACTAACCAAGTCCCATTTCTGGTGGCCAACGTTGACCCAGGACGTCAAAGACTTTGTTGCTGCCTGTGCCACCTGCGCACGCAATAAGACAGGTAATCAACCCCCGGCCGGACTCTTACAACCACTCCCCTCACCTAGTCGCCCTTGGTCACACATATCAGTGGACTTTGTCACTGGACTTCCCCCTTCTGACGGTAACACAGTCATTTTTACAGTCATTGACCGATTTTCTAAATCGGCTCATTTCATCCCTTTGGTCAAATTACCTTCTGCTCTCGAGACAGCACAAATTTTGATCCAGCATGTTTTTCGAATCCACGGTATCCCCTCTGACATTGTCTCCGACCGTGGTCCACAGTTTATTTCTCAGGTCTGGCGATCTTTTTGTAAGACCCTAGGGGCGTCCACAAGTCTGACTTCAGGTTACCACCCACAGTCTAACGGCCAGGCTGAGAGGTGTAACCAGGAACTGGAGAACACCCTTCGTTGTGTCGTGGAGAGCAATCCCTCAGCCTGGTCTCAACATCTGGTGTGGGTGGAATATGCCCACAACGCACACAGATCCACAGCCACAGGTATGTCCCCGTTTGAAGCCTCTCTGGGATATCTTCCCCCTTTATTTCCCAGCCTTGAGACGGACATCACGGTGCCGTCTGTCCAGCACCACTTCCGGCGATGTCGACGCGTTTGGCTACAAACAAGGGCAGCACTTCTTCGCACCGCAGCGCAGAACAAGAGGTACGCCGACCGACACCGTTCCTCTGCCCCGTCTTATCAGGTGGGCCAAAAGGTTTGGCTCTCTACTAGGGACATTCAGCTGAGGAACATTCCCAGAAAGATGGCCCCACGATTCATTGGCCCTTTCACCATCACGAAAATCATCAACCCCACAGCAGTCCGCCTTCAACTCCCCAGCTCTATGAGGATCCACCCTACGTTCCACGTCTCTCAGGTGAAACCGGTCTCTGAGAGTCCTCTTTGCCCACCTACCGACCTCCCTCCACCCACCCGACTTATCGACAACCATCCCGCCTTCACGGTTCGCACCATTTTGGACGTCAGACATCGAGGTCGGGGTTTCCAGTATCTCGTGGACTGGGAGGGATACGGCCCCGAGGAAAGATCCTGGATTCCCCGCTCATTCATTCTGGACCCAAGTTTGATCACCACATTCTTCAGAGCTCACCCCGAAAAGCGCCTCAGGTCGCCTGGAGGCGATTCTTGAGGGGGGGGTAATGTGAGAGTAGCTCTGCTGCAGCTTCCAAGATGGCCGCTAACGACCT
>NW_023623065.1:0-4487 GCF_014905685.2 Nematolebias whitei | reverse complement strand
GGTGATTGGCGGCCATCTTGGGGCTGCAGCAAGAACTACTCTTACAGTACCCCCCCTCAAGAGTCGCCTCCAGACGACCTGAGGCGCTTCTCGGGGTGGGCCTTGAAGAAGGCAGAGATGAGGCTTGGATCCAGTATGAAAGAACGAGGGATCCAAGATCTTTCTTCAGGACCATATCCCTCCCAGTCAACTAGGTACTGGTAACCACGTCCTCGGCGTCGCACATCCAGGATGGTCCGGACTGTGAAGGCTGGATGGTTGTCGATCAACCGGGCGGGTGGAGGGAGGTCGGCAGGTGGGCACAAAGGACTCTCGGAGACAGGCTTGATCTGAGAGACGTGGAACGTGGGATGAATCCTCATGGAGCTAGGAAGTTGAAGTCTTACGGCAGAGGGGTTGATTATCTTGATGATGGGGAAAGGGCCGATAAACCGGGGAGCCATTTTCCTGGGAGTGTCCCTCAGGTGGATGTCCCTGGTGGAAAGCCATACCCTTTGGCCCACTTGGTAGGGTGGTGTAGCAGAACGGTGGCGATCGGCAAACTTCTTGTTTTGGGCAGCGGTGCGTACCAGCGATGCCTTGGCCTGGCGCCAGATGCGTCGACAACGGCGGAAGTGATGTTGTACGGAGGGTACTGAGATGTCAGTCTCCTGGCTGGGAAAAAGAGGAGGCATGTATCCAAGAGAGGCTTCAAAAGGTGACATACCTGTGGCTGTAGATCTATGAGAGTTGTGGGCGTACTCCACCCAAACCAGGTGCTGACTCCAGGCTGAGGGGTTAAGTTCTGTGATGCAGCGTAGGGTGGACTCCAGTTCCTGATTACAACGTTCTGCCTGACCGTTGGACTGGGGGTGGTAACCGGAGGTGAGACTGGAGGAAGCCCCTAGAGTATTACAAAAACAGCGCCATACTTGAGAGATGAATTGGGGGCCTCGATCCGATACCACATCAGAGGGAATACCGTGGATCCTGAAAACATGCTGTACAAGAAGTTGAGCCGTTTCTAGGGCGGAAGGGAGTTTGGGAAGAGGGATGAAGTGGGCTGCTTTCGAAAATCTATCAATGACTGTAAGAATAGTCGTGTTACCTTCCGATGGAGGCAGGCCTGTGACAAAATCTACTGATATGTGAGACCATGGACGGCTGGGTGTAGGCAGGGGTTGCAAAAGTCCGGCAGGAGGTTGGTTTCCTGTTTTATTACGAGCACATGTTGAACATGCTGAGACAAATTCTTTTACGTCTTGAGTAAGTGTAGGCCACCAGAAGTGAGTCTTAGTTAAAGACAGCATGCGCGAGGTGCCGGGGTGACATGACAGTTTGTTGGTGTGTAACCATTCGAGTACCTTCGACCTCATAGTTGAGGGGACAAAAAGAGTTCCAGGGGGTCCAGTGCCAGGGTCATGTTCAGTCTTATGAGCCTCACGTACCTCTCTTTCAATAGACCAGGTGAGTGCCCCGACAATGCAGACTGGAGGGATGATGTTCTCTTCGGTGTCAGGAACATCTGGAGGGGAAAACTGACGAGAGAGAGCATCAGGTTTGGTGTTCTTAGAACCGGGTCTGAAAGTTAAAGTATAATTGAAACGATTGAAGAATAGTGACCAGCGTGCCTGTCTGGGGGTCAACCGTTTGGCATCTCTTAAATATGTGAGGTTTTTATGATCAGTCCATATCAAAAAGGAATTTCAGTACCTTCGAGCCAATGGCGCCATTCTTCTAACGCCAACTTAACCGCTAACAGCTCCCGGTTACCCACATCATAGTTTCTTTCTGCAGATGATAGGCGTCGAGAGAAAAAGGCGCATGGGTGAACCTTATTGTCTCTGGGTGACCTTTGGGACAGAACAGCTCCTACCCCAGTGTCAGATGCATCCACTTCTAGAATGAATTGATGTTTGGGGTCTGGATGGCAAAGGATGGGTGTGGATGAAAAAAGTTCTTTAAGTCTACTGAATGCTGCATCTGCCTCAGGGGTCCATCTAAAAGTCCTGTTGATGGAGGTAAGCTGAGACAGAGGTGCGGCGATGCGACTATAATCCTTTATGAAGCGCCTGTAGAAATTTGCGAAACCCAGAAAACGTTGCAATTGCTTTCTGGTCTCTGGGACGGGCCACTCCACCACTGCCTTGGTTTTCTCGGGATCCGTTCTATAATGTCCCTCCCCGAAGATAAAACCCAAAAAGGATACAGAGGGAACATGAAAATCACATTTCTCTCCTTTTACGAACAATTGATTCTCATAAAGTCTCTGTAGTACTGTCCGGACTTGTGCTATGTGACTGTTTCTGTCGTGGGAGTAAATAAGAATGTCATCTAGGTAGATGAAAACAAAATCTCCAATAAAATCTCTTAGGACATCATTAACTAAGGCCTGAAAAACAGCAGGGGCATTGGTTAGTCCGAAAGGCATGACCAGGTACTCGAAGTGACCCAGGGGTGTTCGGAAGGCTGTCTTCCATTCATCACCATGTTTTATGCGAACTAAATGGTATGCATTCCTCAAATCTAACTTGGTGAAAATGGTGGCAGATTGCAACTGTTCATGGATGGAATCAATTAAAGGTAGGGGATATTTATTTTTTACCGTTATGTTGTTCAAACCCCGGTAATCAATACAGGGGCGGAGAGTTTTATCTTTCTTTGAGACAAAGAAAAACCCTGCCCCCACAGGAGAGGTGGACGGGCGAATGATCCCTGAGTTGAGAGACTCCTCAATGTATTTTTTCATGGAGTCCCTCTCTGGGCCTGAGAGATTATAGAGTCGACTGGAGGGCAGGGGGGCTCCAGGAAGGAGGTCAATGGAGCAGTCGTACGGACGGTGTGGAGGTAGAGATGAGGCTTTCTGTTTACTGAATACTTGCGCTAAATCATGGTAGTTAGAGGGGATGGCAGACAAATCAATCTCCTCTTTGGTCATGTCCAAACTAGAGGAGTTGGAGATACCTGAGCGAAGACAGTGTTTAAGACACTTGTTGCTCCATCTCTCCACCCTCCCCAATTCCCAATTAATATGTGGATTATGATCTCTTAACCAGGGGTATCCTAAAATCAATTGAGTGTTGGGTGAGTCAAACACAAAGAAATTAATGTTTTCGTGATGGTTTCCAGATGTTATTAGATGCAGAGTCTCAGTCTTAAAGCGGATCTGGGCCAGGGTCTCCCCGGTGACTCCAGCTATGTAGACTGGTTGAATTTCTTGAATGGGTAAAGAAAATTTTTTGACTAGATTAAGGCTTAATAAATTTTGCTCTGCGCCTGAGTCAATTAAAGCAAGGACTGAAAAACGATTCTGATTAACTTGAATAACAGTGGGTAATGATAGTCTCTGTAGAGAAGAAAAAGAGGAAGTGCCCACCAATATTTCTCTATTTATTGGCGGGCGCCTTCGTTTCCCCGAAATGGGCAAGCAGAAATATAATGTCCATCCCTCCCACAGTAAATACACAAGTTGGCCTCTCTACGTTTTTGTTTCTCATCGGGAGTCAATCGGGTGCGTCCCACCTGCATGGGTTCAGGTTCTGGTATCGCAGGCACAGTTGTCGGAGTGGAGACTGGGAAACTCTGGGATTTGTAGTTTTCAAAATGGAGTTTGTAGTTGCGGGACCCACCTGATGATGGAGAGGAACCGGAAGCTGTGGATCTCTGGGAGTTGTAGTCCCGTTCCTTTCTGCGCTCCCGTAGGCGTTCGTCAAGGGATATGGCTAAGTTTATTAATGCGTCGAAACTTGGTGGCTCGTCTCGTGCAGCGATCTGGTCCTTAATGTAATCAGATAAAGAGTTTAAAAAGGTACCTTGTAGGGCTCTCTCGTTCCACCCGGTCTGAGCGGCGAGAATGCGGAAGTCGAGAGCGTATTCAGATACAGGTCGCCGGCCCTGACGTAAACCCAGAAGTCGCTTCTCCGCATTGGGTTCCTGCAATGGCCGGTCGAAAATCCTACGGAACTCGGTGAGTAAAATATCAAAAGAAACTGTATCCAGGTTGTGATGATGTAGGAAAGAAGTTGCCCACCGGAGAGCGTTACCTTTAAGCTGACTGATGAAATACGTAATTTTCGCGGTGTCTGTGGCGTAGAGTTGAGGAGCTCCTTTGAAGGCAAGTCTGCATTGAAGGAGAAAACCCTCACAGAGATCAGGGTCCCCGGAGAACAGCTCAGAAGGTTTTACGAGAACTTGTTGGTTTGTGTGGTTGGTAACGGGGCAAGTACAGACTGGACTCGGCTCAGGTGGAACGGCTGAAGCTGTGGTGGAAGAAGGTGAAAGTCTTTGATTGATAGAGAAGACCATACCTCCGAGCTCCTGAAGGTTGGACTGGGTCTTTAGTTGCTGGGTCAAGACTTGTTTCAGCATCTCCTCCAGTTGGTTGATTCGTTCTGTTTGAGAAGGGGAGGAAGCTTGCTCGCTCCTGGTCTCGTTCTGGGTCTGGTTTGGCTGGAGCATTTCTGTCATAAGCTCAGGATACCCAGATAGTACGAGACCCGGAAACGACG
>NW_023623064.1:0-4488 GCF_014905685.2 Nematolebias whitei | reverse complement strand
ATCAGCAGCCAATTAGAGGAGGAGCTGCAGGTAGTGGAACTCTCACAGTACCCCCCCCCTCAAGGGTCGCCCCCAGGCGACCGGAGACGTTTCTCGGGGTGATTACGGAAGAACGTTGTAATGAGGCTGGGGTCCAGGATGAAAGACCGGGGGATCCACGATCGTTCTTCAGGACCGTAACCCTCCCAGTCGACCAGATACTGGAACCCACGTCCTCTGCGTCGTACATCGAGGATGGTACGGACACTGAAGGCAGGATGATTGTCGATTAGTCGGGCGGGTGGAGGGAGGTCGGCAGGAGGGCACAAGGGACTGACGGCCACCGGCTTAACCTGGGAGACGTGAAAAGTGGGATGGACCTTCATAGAACGAGGGAGACGAAGGCGTACAGCGGAGGGATTTATGATGGCAATGATGGGGAAAGGACCAATGAACCGGGGCGCCATCTTTCTAGGTGTGTCCTTGAGTTGGATATCTTTAGTGGAGAGCCATACCTCTTGGCCCACCTGGTACGAAGGAGCTGGTGTACGGTGGCGATCAGCAAAGCGCTTAGCTTGAGCAGAAGCACGAGTCAGGGCTGTCTTAGCCTGTCGCCAGACACGTCGACATTGGCGAAAATGGCGTAGTACCGACGGGACAGAGATGTCGGTCTCCTGGCTGGGGAACAAGGGAGGGATATAGCCGAGAGAGGCCTCAAAAGGGGACATACCTGTGGCGGATGATTTGTGGGAATTGTGGGCATACTCCACCCACACTAGGTGCTGGCTCCAGGCTGAGGGATCCTTCTCGGCGACACAACGGAGAGTGGTCTCAAGGTCCTGGTTACAGCGCTCAGCCTGACCATTGGATTGTGGATGGTGACCTGAAGTGAGACTGGAGGTGGCCCCTAGGGTCTTGCAGAAAGCCTGCCAGACTTGGGAGGTAAATTGAGGACCACGGTCCGAGACCACATCGGAGGGAATCCCATGAATCCGGAAGACATGCTGGATAAGGAGTTGAGCGGTCTCGAAAGCAGAAGGGAGCTTAGGTAGGGGGACAAAATGTGCCGCTTTTGAGAACCGGTCAACAATGGTCAAGATGGTGGTGTTACCTTCGCTGGGAGGTAGACCCGTGACAAAGTCTACAGAGATGTGTGACCAAGGACGACTAGGAACGGGCAGAGGTTGCAGCAAACCAGCCGGTGGTTGATTGCTGGACTTGTTGCGAGCACAGGTGGGACAGGCCGCTACGAACTCCTTCACATCGGCGGTGAGAGTGGGCCACCAGAAATGACTCCTTGTGAGAGAGAGCATACGGGACGAACCAGGATGACAGGAGAACTTGTGAGTATGAATCCAATGCAGTACCTTGGCTCTCATGATAGAAGGAACGAAGAGGGTCTTAGGGGGTCCGGTGCCAGGATCAGGGTCGTCACGTTGAGCCTCATGTATCTCCCTCTCGATGTCCCATGTGAGGGTCCCCACCACACAGGATGAGGGAAGAATGCTTTCTTCAGTCACAGTACAGTCTGAGGGAGAGAATTGACGAGAAAGAGCGTCCGGTTTAACGTTCTTGGAACCGGGTCTGAAGGTCAAGACGTAGTTAAACCGGTTAAAGAACAAGGACCACCGTGCTTGTCTAGGTGTCAATCTCTTGGCATCCCTGAGATAAGTGAGATTTTTGTGGTCAGTCCATATTAGAAAAGGGGTTACCGTGCCTTCCAACCAGTGACGCCACTCTTCCAATGCCAACTTGACGGCCAACAACTCTCGATTGCCCACATCATAATTCCTCTCTGCAAGGGATAAACGTTTTGAAAAAAATGCACATGGATGTACCTTATTATCCTCCGGAGAACGTTGAGAGAGAATGGCCCCCACACCAGAGTCTGAAGCATCCACTTCCAGGATGAATTGGCGCTCAGGGTCTGGATGACTTAGAATTGGTGTCGAGGCGAATAATGACTTCAGTTTACTAAAAGCGGCATCGGCCTCAGGGTTCCATTTGAACGTTACCTTGGTGGATGTTAATTTGGAGAGAGGAGAAGCGATCCGACTATAGTCCTTAATGAACCGCCTGTAAAAGTTGGCAAACCCAAGGAAACGTTGGAGCTGTTTCCTTGAGTCGGGAATCGGCCAATCCACCACCGCCTTGATTTTAGCAGGATCAGTTCTGTAACATCCTCCCTCAAAAATGAAGCCCAGGAAAGATACAGAAGAAACATGAAACTCACACTTCTCCCCTTTAACGAACAGTTGGTTTTCATGAAGTCTTTGCAAGACGGTTCTAACTCTCTGGATGTGCTCCTCCTTGTCCCTCGAGTAGATGAGTATGTCATCTAGATATACAAAAACAAAGTCACCAATGAAATCTCGAAGCACATCATTAACAAGAGCTTGAAAGACGGCAGGGGCATTGGTCAGACCGAATGGCATGACCAAATACTCGAAATGTCCGAGTGGTGTTCTGAAGGCGATCTTCCACTCATCCCCCTCCCGTACACGGACGAGATGGTAGGCATTTCTGAGGTCTAACTTGGTAAAAATAGTTGCTGATTGTAGTTGTTCATGGATGGACTCTATGAGAGGAAGGGGATACTTATTCTTGATTGTGATGTTATTGAGGCCCCGGTAATCGATACAGGGGCGAAGGGTGCCGTCCTTCTTGGAAACAAAAAAGAATCCTGCTCCTACAGGAGAGGTGGAGGGGCGGATAATGCCAGAGAGAAGGGACTCCTCAATATATTTCTTCATGGCCTCTCTTTCAGGACCAGAGATGTTGTATAATCGGCTGGTAGGAAAAGGTGACCCAGGGAGAAGGTTAATAGCACAGTCGTAGGGCCGGTGCGGAGGAAGGGATAAGGCCCGCTGTTTGTTGAATACTGGAGCTAGATCGTGATAAACAAGGGGAACCATAGAAATATCTGTAGCCTCCTGAGGAGTGTCTACAGAGGGTTGGTTAGGGATGGCAGAACGTAAACAGTTTTTTAAACAATAATCACTCCATCTCTCAACCCTTTTTTGTCTCCAGTTGATGTGAGGATTATGTTCTTGGAGCCAGGGATAACCTAAGATGACCTGGGTGTGAGGAGACTCAAATATAAAGAAATCAATCATCTCATGATGGTTTCCAGAAGTTAAGTTTAGTTTAATTGTTTTACCAAGAACTCGTGCCAAGTTCTTGCCTGTAACACCGGAAATGGAAATTGGAGGAACCTCGAGGGTAGGTAAGGATAGTTTCTTGACTAGATCTAGACTAATTAAATTTTGTTCTGCACCAGAATCAACAAGAGCTGACACAGGAAGGCGATCATGATTTATTTGAATAGTAACAGGAAGCATCAATCGATGTGTGGGAGAGAGAGTAGAAGTTCCCACCAGTAACTCTCTCTTTACTGGTGGAAGTTCCCGTTTCCCCGAAACGGGCATTGAGCAAGAAAATGGCCAGGTCTACCACAATAAAAACAAAGTTTGGAAACAAAACGTCTCTGTCTTTCTTTGGGGGTTAAATGAGTACGGCCAATCTGCAGTGGCTCAAGGTCGGGCTGAGCAGGGGGAAATTCAATTGTCTTTTTAGAAGAAGAAGAAGCAACGGGTGTCTCATGGTCTTTGTAGTTTGCTGACCAATTTTTGTAGGCGGAGGTCTCACCTGGTGACGTGAACCCGGAAGTGGAGTGGTTGTGGGACGTGTAGTCTCTCTCTCGTTTCCGCTCTCGGAAGCGCTCGTCAATAGCTATCGCTAGCTCGATCAGTTCGTCGAAACCCTCCGGCTCGTCTCTTGAGGCGATCTGATCTTTTAAGGGGTCAGAAAGAGAATTTAGGAAGGTACCTTGGAGTGCTGTGTCGGGCCACCCAGTCTGTGCGGCGATGATGCGGAAATCGAGGGCGTACTCCGCCACAGGTCGCCGGCCCTGGCGTAACCCCAGGAGTCGTTTAACGGCGTTGGGCTTCTGTAATGGACGGTCAAAAATTCGGCGAAATTCTCTTAACAAGGTATCAAATGAAACAAGGTCCGGATCATGAAATTGAAAAAATGAATTAACCCACCGAAGCGCTTCACCCTTCAGCTGGTGGATGAAATAATTTATTTTTGCTGTGTCGGAAGAATATAACTGAGGTGCTCCTTTGAATGCTAGTTTAATCTGTAGCAAGAATCCTCCACACATACTTGGGTCTCCAGAGAAATATTCTGATGGTTTCGTGATTACCTGTTGGATTGAGATTGGGTCCTTGGATTCTGCTTGGAACTGGGGCCTAGTAACAGAAGCTGGGGAAGGTGAAGAAGACGAGAGTCTTTGATTAAGAGCGTGAACCATACCTCCTAGTTCTCTCAAGTTGTTCTGTGTTTTATGTTGTTGTTCTAGAACTCGTTGGAGCCTCTCCTGGATGTGTTCCATCTCAGATGACGAGGTGGCTTGTTCCTCTCTGGTCTCGTTCTGGGCCTTGTGTGGCTGGAGCATTTCTGTCATGGCTCGAGGAACCCAGATGGAGCGAAACCAGAAAAGACAAG
>NW_023623063.1:0-4488 GCF_014905685.2 Nematolebias whitei | reverse complement strand
GATGATTAGCGGCCATCTTGGAGCTGCAGTGAGTCTCACTCTTACAGTACCCCCCCCTCACGGATCGCCTCCTGGCGATCTGAGTCTCTTCTCAGGGTGGGCCCTGAAGAATGCGGTGATTAGGCTGGGGTCCAAAATGAAGGAGCGGGGAATCCACGAACGCTCCTCAGGACCGTACCCCTCCCAATCCACAAGGTACTGGAAACCTCTCCCCCGGCGTCGGACGTCCAAGATGGTACGGACGGTGAATGCCGGGTGATTGTCGATAAGCCGGGCGGGTGGAGGGAGGTCGGCAGGTGGGCACAGAGGGCTCTCAGAGACAGGCTTGAGCTGAGAAACATGAAAGGTTGGATGGATCCTCATAGAGTCAGGAAGTCGAAGACGTACTGCAGAAGGGTTGACGATCTTGATTATAGGGAATGGACCAATGAACTTGGGTGCCAACTTCCTGGGAATGTCCTTCAGGGTGATGTCTCTGGTAGAAAGCCAAACTCTCTGTCCCACCCGATAGGATGGTGCGGCGGATCGGTGCCGGTCCGCAAACCTTTTATTCTGCTCTGCCGTGCGTAACAGTGCTGCTCTTGCTTGGCGCCAGATGCGTCGACAGCGGCGAAAATGGTGCTGAACTGAAGGCACCGAAATGTCCGTCTCCTGGCTGGGGAACAAAGGAGGCAAGTAACCCAGAGAAGCCTCAAAAGGGGACATACCTGTGGCTGTGGAGGTATGAGCATTGTGGGCATATTCTACCCAGACCAGATGTTGGCTCCATGCTGACGGGTTGCCCTCCACGAGACACCTCAGGGTGGTCTCAAGCTCTTGGTTACAGCGTTCCGCTTGACCGTTTGACTGTGGGTGATAACCCGAGGTGAGACTGGTGGATGCCCCTAAGGAGGTACAAAAACAGCGCCACACCTGGGAGATGAATTGGGGGCCTCTGTCGGAGACTATGTCAGAGGGGATACCGTGGATGCGAAAAACTTGTTGGACCAATACCTGGGCCGTCTGCATAGCTGAGGGCAACTTTGGGAGTGGAATGAAGTGAGCCGCCTTAGAAAACCTGTCAATGACCGTGAGTATGGTAGTGTTACCGTCTGAGGGTGGTAAACCGGTGACGAAATCCACGGCGATGTGAGACCACGGGCGACTGGGCGTGGGCAAGGGCTGAAGAAGACCTGCTGGAGGTTGTGTGCCAGTCTTGTTCCTGGCACAGGTGGGGCAGGCTGCCACAAACTCCTTCACATCATGTGGCAGAGTAGGCCACCAGAAATGGGTCCTAGTAAGGGAAAGCATGCGAGAGATACCGGGGTGACACGAGAGCTTATTAGTGTGCACCCACTCGAGTACCTTGGACCTCATTGACGAGGGGACGAAAAGTGTGCCAGGAGGGCCTGTGCCTGGATCTGGTTCCAATTGATGAGCTCGTTGAACCTCCTTGGCAATGGGCCAGGTGAGGGCTCCAATGATGCAAACTGGAGGCAGGATGCTCTCCTCGAACTCCGGGGCTTCTGGAGGAGAAAACTGGCGAGACAAAGCGTCGGGTTTGACATTCTTGGATCCAGGTCTGAATGTCAGCAAATAATTGAAACGGGTGAAAAAAAGTGACCAACGTGCCTGCCTGGGGTTCAATCGTTTTGCGTCTTTGAGATATGTGAGATTTTTGTGGTCTGTCCATATGAGAAAAGGTACCTCAGTGCCCTCAAGCCAGTGACGCCACTCCTCCAATGCCAATTTCACAGCCAGTAATTCCCTATTGCCCACATCATAGTTTTTTTCTGCCGGCGACAAACGACGAGAAAAGAAAGCACAAGGATGTACCTTATTGTCCTTGGGTGATCTCTGAGATAATATTGCGCCGACTCCGGTGTCAGATGCATCCACCTCCAGGATAAACTGACGAGCTGGGTCTGGATGGCAGAGGATGGGAGCAGAAGAGAAAAGATGTTTTAACTTACAAAATGCAGAGTTGGCTTCCGGGGTCCATTGAAAAGTTCTGTTGGTGGAAGTGAGCTGGGAGAGAGGTGCTGCGATACGGCTGTAGTCCTTGATGAAACGCCTATAGAAGTTGGCAAAACCTAGGAAGCGTTGCAACTGCTTCCTGGTGTCCGGTACTGGCCACTCCACCACCGCCTTAGTCTTTTCCGGGTCGGTCCTGTAGTGCCCCTCCCCGAAGATAAACCCCAAAAATGAGACGGAGGTGGTGTGGAAATCACATTTTTCACCTTTCACAAAGAGTTGGTTTTCATACAGCCTTTGAAGTACCATTCTGACTTGTGAGACATGATCTTGCTTGTTCCTAGAGTAGATGAGAATATCATCTAAATAAACAAATACAAAGTGCCCAATAAAATCTCTTAATACGTCATTAATCAGTGCCTGAAAAACAGCGGGAGCATTGGTGAGACCAAATGGCATAACAAGATATTCAAAGTGTCCCATAGGTGTCTTGAAAGCTGTTTTCCATTCATCACCCTCCTTGATCCGGACGAGATGATAAGCGTTGCGAAGGTCCAGTTTGGTGAAGATGGTAGCGGTCAGTAACTGTTCGTGGATAGAGTCTATTAACGGTAGCGGATACTTGTTTTTTATGGTTATGTGGTTTAGTCCTCGATAATCGATGCATGGACGTAAAGTCTTGTCCTTCTTGGAAACAAAAAAGAAACCTGCCCCTACTGGAGAGGTTGACGGACGGATAATTCCGGAATCAAGGGACTCCTCAATGTAAGCTTGCATGGTGCTACGTTCAGGGCCCGACAGATGGAAAAGACGGCTAGTTGGTAGTGTAGCTCCTGGTAGAAGGTCAATGGAGCAGTCATATGGACGATGAGGAGGTAAAGACAAGGCTTTATGTTTGTTAAATACCGGAGAGAGGTCGTGATATTCGACGGGAATGTTGGAGAGGTCAACGTCTTCAATAGTAGTTATCTTTATTGAAGGATTTGTTATACCCGAGCGGAGACAGTGTTTTAGACACCTGTCGCTCCATTTTTCAATCCTTCCAAGTTCCCAATTAAAGTGAGGATTGTGAGCCCGTAGCCAGGGGAATCCTAAAATTAATTGCGTGTTTGGTGAATCAAATACAAAAAAACTAATCTCCTCATGATGATTTCCAGAAGTAATCAAATGTAACTCGGTGGTCCTAAATTTAATTTGGGCTAGAGCCTCGCCGGTAACTCCAGCAATGGATATAGTGTCTATGTCAATGACGGGGAGAGAAAATTTCTTTACTAAATCTTGGCTAATAAGGTTTTGTTCTGCACCAGAGTCAATTAGTGCAGATACAGGAAACCGGTTACTGTTTAGTTGAATTATGGTGGGTAATGTGAACCTGCGGGGGGGAGAAAAAGATGATATGCCCACCAGTAACTCCCTCTTTACTGGTGGTTGTTTTCGTTTCCCTGAAATGAACACGCGGCAACAAAGTGACCCTCTTTCCCACAGTAAAAACAAAGGTTGTGATCCTTGCGTCTCTGTCTCTCAGTGAATGTTAAACGCGTAGTCCCAATCTGCATGGGTTCAGATTCAGGTAATGATAGTGAGAAACCAGTAGATGGCACTAGAGGACTACGAGGGTTGTGTCTCTCAAATTTTGCTTTGGAGTGGTATGCCCCTGCTGATGACGTAGGAAACCCGGAAGTGGAACCCCTCTGGGAGTTGTAGTCCCGCTCCCGGTGTCTCTCCCGAAAACGTTCATCAATAGCGATGGCAAGATTTATTAATGCGTCAAAGTTGGGTGGCTCGTCTCGTGCTACAATCTGGTCTTTAATGTGGTCGGATAATGAATTTAAAAAAGTACCTTGTAATGCCCTGTCGTTCCACTCCGTTTGGGCTGCGAGGATGCGGAACTCCAAGGCGTGCGTGGCAACCGGAAGTCGGCCCTGACGTAACCCCAACAAACGCTTCTCTGCGTTTGGTTGTTGTAGCGGCCGATCAAAAATCCTGCGGAACTCTTCCAAAAACATGCTGAACGTAACGGAATCCACACTACGGTGGCGAAAGAAAGAGGTCGCCCACTGGAGAGCGTTACCTTTTAGTTGGCTGATGAGGTACGTAATCTTGGTGGCGTCTGATGAATAAAGCTGAGGAGCTCCTCCAAAAGCGAGTTTGCACTGGAGGAGGAAACCCTCACATTGAGCTGGATCTCCTGAAAAGAATTCGGATGGTTTTACCAAAAGTTGTTGTGAAAAAACAGCATGATTTACAGTACCAATGTTAGCAGAGCTGGTGTCTGCTGGGGGTGCAGAAGTTGTGGAGGGAGAAGTAGAGAGTCTCTGGTTCATAGTAAAAACCATACCTCCAAGTTCCTGAAGATTTGTTTGAGTCTGGAGCTGTTGGCTTAGCACTTGTTTCAACATTTCCTCTAATTTTTCAATTCTCTCCGTCTGTGAGGAGGAGGCTTGTTCGCTCCTGGTCTCGTTCTGGGTTTTGTTTGGCTGGAGCATTCTGTTATGTTTGTGGGCAACCCAGTTGATAACGAGACCCGAAACGACA
>NW_023623062.1:0-4488 GCF_014905685.2 Nematolebias whitei | reverse complement strand
CTCAGCCTTGTCTGAATTTGAGTACCATTTTGTTAAACCTTAACAGAATGATTCAGCCATAACATGAGTACTCACGACAAGGCCGAGAAGGATCAGCTACGAGAGCTTCTAACTTCCCAAGAACACCGAATAACCACTACTGAAAATATGTTTCAACAGATTGTAAAACAACAACAGAAACTCTCCGAGAATTTGACCGAACTGGGTAGTATGGTCCACGAGTTAGGAAAGAAGGTATCATCATCTTCCCACACCGAGACATTTAACTCCAACCTCTCCTCACAACCTTCTGGATCTTCAAATCAACACACTATCCGTGAGCCCGAGATAAAACCCAGTGTACTATTTTCTGGTAAGGCCGAAGAGTTTGGAGGGTTTATGCTACAATGTAATCTGGCCTTTAGCAGAGCTCCACGAACCTTTTTCTCCGACTCGTCCCGTATTTCCCACATAGTTTCCTCTCTTCAAGGGGAGGCGTTGAGGTGGGCGAACGCGTACTTCAGCTCCATCTCAGTAAATGACTGTGCCTTTTCTGCTTTTTTCAATGATTTCCAGAGGGTTTTTGAGCGTCCCCTGCACCAAGAGACCGCTTCCAAGAGGCTAATGGCGCTACGCCAGGGGAACCAATCTGCGGCGGACTTCGCACTTCACTTCCGGATCACGGCCCGAGAGGCTGGATGGGAGGACCTCGCTCTTCGGGGAGTGTTTGTGAGTGCTCTCAATGATCACATTAAGAATCAACTAGCCCTCGTAAATCATCCCGACAACCTGAACGATTTAATCGACCTGTCAATTCGCATTGACGATCGCTTCAGAGAATGTCGGGGTAGTTTTGACTACAACTCCCAGAGTTCCTCCGTTTCCGGAATTCCACTTCCGGATCTGACAAGCCGCTGCCGTCCAAATATTCCAAATACTGAAGTTGACCCTGTGGAACCAATGATTGTTGGGCGCACCCGTCTCACTCCTGAGGAGAGACAGCGTCGCTTTTCTGCAAAAGAATGCCTATACTGTGGTAAGAAGGGACATTTCATTGCCTCATGCCCCCTGCGTTTAAAAGGTCGGCCCCACCCATAAGACAGGAGATTCGGGTGGGCGCTTCTGACATTTCTCCTGAGAACCGTCTGACTCTCCCTTCTTCCATTTGTCATAACAATTCAAATTTCTCTGTGCAGGCGCTTGTTGACTCTGGAGCGGAACAAAACCTTATCAGTGACAGCTTGGTGGAGAAACTGTCAATTCCTTTGGACAGATTGGATCAACCCCTCTCTATGACAACACTCACTGGTCAGACCATTTCCACCATCTCCCACAGAGTCACTTCTCTAAAACTCATCATCTCTGGCAACCATCATGAACTAAGTGAGTTTTTTGTTTTCCATTCTAATACCCCTCAACTGATATTAGGATTTCCTTGGCTCAGACGACATAACCCGCAGGTCGATTGGAAGCACCAGAGAATCATTGCCTGGAGTCAGGATTGCTCAGCTAACTGTCTCAGGTCGGCGATTTCCCCTTCTCCTCCGTCTTGTTATGAGGAGGAGGAGGTTGATTTAACCTTAATTCCCTCCGGTTATCATGATCTGGCCCCGGTTTTTAGCAAATCCAGGGCTCAATCTCTACCACCTCACCGACCTTATGATTGCTCAATAAATTTGCTTCCTGGTGCTCCCTTGCCTTCTTGTCGTTTGTATAATTTATCTGGTCCTGAGAAACAGACCATGAGGGAGTATATTGACGCATCATTATCCTCCGGCATTATCCGCGCTTCTACCTCTCCAGTGGGAGCAGGCTTCTTCTTCGTCGCCAAGAAAGACAAATCTTTGAGACCTTGTATAGATTACAGAGAACTGAATCAAATAACTGTAAAGAACAAATACCCTCTACCTCTCATTGAATCCATCTACGAGCAGCTTCAGGAAGCTGTGATTTTCACCAAGTTGGACCTTAGAAATGCTTATCATCTGGTTCGTATTAAGGAGGGGGATGAATGGAAAACGGCCTTCAGAACGCCTTTCGGTCATTTTGAATATCTGGTAATGCCTTTTGGACTAACTAATGCTCCCGCCGTGTTCCAAGCACTCGTTAATGATGTGCTAAGGGATTTTTTGAATCAATTTGTCTTTGTTTACCTAGATGACATTCTCGTTTATTCCAAGGACCAACACCAACATACTCAGCACGTTCGGGCTGTCCTTCAGCGTCTGTTGGAGAATCAACTGTTCGTCAAGGCGGAGAAGTGTGAGTTCAGTGTACCCTCTGTGACCTTCCTGGGATTTGTGTTTAAGAGTGGTCAGGTTTGGACGGACTCTGAGAAGGTCAAGGCGGTTGTGGAATGGCCTACCCCCACTAACCGTAAACAACTCCAACGCTTCCTGGGCTTCGCTAACTTCTACCGCCGCTTCATCAGGAATTACAGTCAAGTTGCGAGTCCTTTAACCAGACTCACTTCTTCTCTCCGTGTTTTTTCTTGGACCAGGGATGCGGAGGTGGCCTTCCTGAGGCTCAAGGCGCTTTTCTCCTCTGCTCCCATCCTGACTCACCCCGACGCCAAGTTGCAGTTCATTGTCGAAGTGGACGCCTCGGACTCTGGAGTGGGTGCTGTTCTGTCGCAACGATCCCCTATCGACAACAAGGTCCACCCTTGTGCATTCTTCTCACGTCGATTGTCTCCTGCTGAAGCCAACTATGATGTGGGCAATCGTGAGTTGCTGGCCATAAAATTGGCGCTCGAAGAATGGAGACATTGGTTGGAGGGGGCGGCGTTACCTTTCATCGTTCTCACTGACCATAAAAACCTCTCTTACCTTCGGAGTGCCAAGAGACTGAACTCTAGACAGGCCAGGTGGTCCCTGTTTTTCACTAGATTTAATTTTTCCATCTCTTACCGGCCAGGATCCAAGAACGTAAAGCCTGATGCCCTTTCCAGACAGTTTTCGTCCTCTGATTCTCCCGAAGCTGCCGAGCCCGTCCTTCCTGGCTCCTGCGTTGTGGGTGCCACATCCTGGGGGATCGAGAGGGACATCCTTCGGGCTCAATTGTCTGAACCCGACCCTGGTAATGGCCCGCCTGACCGCTTGTTTGTCCCCAAGTCTGTGGTCAGCCAGGTTCTTCAATGGGTTCATTCTTCTAAATTTTCTTGTCACCCCGGCGTCAACCGCATGATCTCCTTTACTAAGAGACACTTCTGGTGGCCTACCTTGCGCCGGGACATCAAGCGTTTTGTGTCAGCCTGCACTGTCTGCGCTCAGAACAAGAGCACTCATCAATCCCCTACGGGATTACTCCAACCCCTTCCTGTTCCTGGTCGTCCCTGGTCCCACATCGCACTGGATTTTGTGACGGGTTTACCCCCATCTGAAGGGAACACGGTCATTCTCACCATCATCGACCGGTTCTCTAAGGCTGCACACTTTGTTCCGTTACCCAAACTTCCCTCTGCAATGGAGACTGCTCAACTCTTGGTCATCCATGTCTTGAGGCTTCACGGCATACCTTTGGACATTGTCTCGGATCGTGGTCCCCAATTTGTGTCCCGGGTCTGGAAGGCCTTCTGGAAAGCCCTCGGCGCCTCGGTGAGTTTGTCCTCGGGATATCACCCCCAGTCCAATGGTCAATCTGAACGTTGCAACCAAGAACTTGAGTCTACCATTCGCTGTGTCATTGAAAACAACCCGGCTTCTTGGTCTTCCCTTCTTCCATGGGTCGAGTACTCCCACAATACCCACACATCCTCTGCTACCGGCCTCTCTCCTTTTGAGGCTTCCCTGGGTTACCTGCCCCCGCTGTTTCCCCGTGAGGAAGCTGATGTATCTGTTCCTTCTGTCCAGCACCACCTACGACATTGCAGACGGATTTGGAGGCAGACCAAGGAGGCTCTTCTACGGACTCGTGACCGATCCAAACGGGGGGCTGATCGTCGTCGCATTCCTGCTCCTCCGTACTCTGTAGGACAGCAGGTTTGGCTCTCCACTCAGCACATTTCTCTCAAGGATTCCTCTAGGAAGCTGGGACCCCGATTCATTGGACCCTTCCCCATTACCAAGATTGTCAACCCCACTGCTGTCCGGTTACGACTCCCTCGCTCCATGCGAATTCACCCTACCTTCCATGTGTCTCAGGTCAAGCCCCTTGTGATGGACCCTCTGAACCCCTCCACTCTGGGTCGTCCGCCCCCCCGCATCGTTGACGACCAGACAGTGTTCTCTGTTCGCCGGCTCTTGGATGTTCGCCGACGTGGTCGCGGACTTCAGTTTTTGGTGGATTGGGAGGGTTACGGCCCAGAGGAGCGCTCGTGGGTGCCCAGATCCTTCATCCTGGATCCTGCCCTTATTTCGGACTTTTATTTAAGACACCCTGACAAGTGTCGTGGGTCGCCTGGAGGCGATATTTGAGGGGGGGGTACTATTGGGGTTGTGTGTGTGCGTGTGTGTGTGTGTGGGAGAACTCACCTTGCAGATGCTGATTAGTTGAGACGGAGCTCCTGGG
>NW_023623061.1:0-4488 GCF_014905685.2 Nematolebias whitei | reverse complement strand
TGATGATTAGCGGCCATCTTGGAGCTGCAGTGAGTCTCACTCTTACAGTACCCCCCCCTCACGGATCGCCTCCTGGCGATCTGAGTCTCTTCTCAGGGTGGGCCCTGAAGAATGCGGTGATTAGGCTGGGGTCCAAAATGAAGGAGCGGGGAATCCACGAACGCTCCTCAGGACCGTACCCCTCCCAATCCACAAGGTACTGGAAACCTCTCCCCCGGCGTCGGACGTCCAAGATGGTACGGACGGTGAATGCCGGGTGATTGTCGATAAGCCGGGCGGGTGGAGGGAGGTCGGCAGGCGGGCACAAAGGACTCTCAGAGACGGGCTTGAGCTGAGAAACATGGAAGGTTGGATGGATCCTCATAGAGTCAGGAAGTCGAAGACGTACTGCAGAAGGGTTGACGATCTTGATTATAGGGAATGGACCAATGAACTTGGGTGCCAACTTCCTGGGAATGTCCTTCAGGGTGATGTCTCTGGTAGAAAGCCAAACTCTCTGTCCCACCCGATAGGATGGTGCGGCGGATCGGTGCCGGTCCGCAAACCTTTTATTCTGCTCTGCCGTGCGTAACAGTGCTGCTCTTGCTTGGCGCCAGATGCGTCGACAGCGGCGAAAATGGTGCTGAACTGAAGGCACCGAAATGTCCGTCTCCTGGCTGGGGAACAAAGGAGGCAAGTAACCCAGAGAAGCCTCAAAAGGGGACATACCTGTGGCTGTGGAGGTATGAGCATTGTGGGCATATTCTACCCAGACCAGATGTTGGCTCCATGCTGACGGGTTGCCCTCCACGAGACACCTCAGGGTGGTCTCAAGCTCTTGGTTACAGCGTTCCGCTTGACCGTTTGACTGTGGGTGATAACCCGAGGTGAGACTGGTGGATGCCCCTAAGGAGGTACAAAAACAGCGCCACACCTGGGAGATGAATTGGGGGCCTCTGTCGGAGACAATGTCAGAGGGGATACCGTGGATGCGAAAAACTTGTTGGACCAATACCTGGGCCGTCTGCATAGCTGAGGGCAACTTTGGGAGTGGAATGAAGTGAGCCGCCTTAGAAAACCTGTCAATGACCGTGAGTATGGTAGTGTTACCGTCTGAGGGTGGTAAACCGGTGACGAAATCCACGGCGATGTGAGACCACGGGCGACTGGGCGTGGGCAAGGGCTGAAGAAGACCTGCTGGAGGTTGTGTGCCAGTCTTGTTCCTGGCACAGGTGGGGCAGGCTGCCACAAACTCCTTCACATCATGTGGCAGAGTAGGCCACCAGAAATGGGTCCTAGTAAGGGAAAGCATGCGAGAGATACCGGGGTGACACGAGAGCTTATTAGTGTGCACCCACTCGAGTACCTTGGACCTCATTGATGAGGGGACGAAAAGTGTGCCAGGAGGGCCTGTGCCTGGATCTGGTTCCAATTGATGAGCTCGTTGAACCTCCTTGGCAATGGGCCAGGTGAGGGCTCCAATGATGCAAACTGGAGGCAGGATGCTCTCCTCGGACTCCGGGGCTTCTGGAGGAGAAAACTGGCGAGACAAAGCGTCGGGTTTGACATTCTTGGATCCAGGTCTGAATGTCAGCAAATAATTGAAACGGGTGAAAAAAAGTGACCAACGTGCCTGCCTGGGGTTCAATCGTTTTGCGTCTTTGAGATATGTGAGATTTTTGTGGTCTGTCCATATGAGAAAAGGTACCTCAGTGCCCTCAAGCCAGTGACGCCACTCCTCCAATGCCAATTTCACAGCCAGTAATTCCCTATTGCCCACATCATAGTTTTTTTCTGCCGGCGACAAACGACGAGAAAAGAAAGCACAAGGATGTACCTTATTGTCCTTGGGTGATCTCTGAGATAATATTGCGCCGACTCCGGTGTCAGATGCATCCACCTCCAGGATAAACTGACGAGCTGGGTCTGGATGGCAGAGGATGGGAGCAGAAGAGAAAAGATGTTTTAACTTACAAAATGCAGAGTTGGCTTCCGGGGTCCATTGAAAAGTTCTGTTGGTGGAAGTGAGCTGGGAGAGAGGTGCTGCGATACGGCTGTAGTCCTTGATGAAACGCCTATAGAAGTTGGCAAAACCTAGGAAGCGTTGCAACTGCTTCCTGGTGTCCGGTACTGGCCACTCCACCACCGCCTTAGTCTTTTCCGGGTCGGTCCTGTAGTGCCCCTCCCCGAAGATAAACCCCAAAAATGAGACGGAGGTGGTGTGGAAATCACATTTTTCACCTTTCACAAAGAGTTGGTTTTCATACAGCCTTTGAAGTACCATTCTGACTTGTGAGACATGATCTTGCTTGTTCCTAGAGTAGATGAGAATATCATCTAAATAAACAAATACAAAGTGCCCAATAAAATCTCTTAATACGTCATTAATCAGTGCCTGAAAAACAGCGGGAGCATTGGTGAGACCAAATGGCATAACAAGATATTCAAAGTGTCCCATAGGTGTCTTGAAAGCTGTTTTCCATTCATCACCCTCCTTGATCCGGACGAGATGATAAGCGTTGCGAAGGTCCAGTTTGGTGAAGATGGTAGCGGTCAGTAACTGTTCGTGGATAGAGTCTATTAACGGTAGCGGATACTTGTTTTTTATGGTTATGTGGTTTAGTCCTCGATAATCGACGCATGGACGTAAAGTCTTGTCCTTCTTGGAAACAAAAAAGAAACCTGCCCCTACTGGAGAGGTTGACGGACGGATAATTCCGGAATCAAGGGACTCCTCAATGTAAGCTTGCATGGTGCTACGTTCAGGGCCCGACAGATGGAAAAGACGGCTAGTTGGTAGTGTAGCTCCTGGTAGAAGGTCAATGGAGCAGTCATATGGACGATGAGGAGGTAAAGACAAGGCTTTATGTTTGTTAAATACCGGAGAGAGGTCGTGATATTCGACGGGAATGTTGGAGAGGTCAACGTTTTCAATAGTAGTTATCTTTATTGAAGGATTTGTTATACCCGAGCGGAGACAGTGTTTTAGACACCTGTCGCTCCATTTTTCAATCCTTCCAAGTTCCCAATTAAAGTGAGGATTGTGAGCCCGTAGCCAGGGGAATCCTAAAATTAATTGCGTGTTTGGTGAATCAAATACAAAAAAACTAATCTCCTCATGATGATTTCCAGAAGTAATTAAATGTAACTCGGTGGTCCTAAATTTAATTTGGGCTAGAGCCTCGCCGGTAACTCCAGCAATGGATATAGTGTCTATGTCAATGACGGGGAGAGAAAATTTCTTTACTAAATCTTGGCTAATAAGGTTTTGTTCTGCACCAGAGTCAATTAGTGCAGATACAGGAAACCGGTTACTGTTTAGTTGAATTATGGTGGGTAATGTGAACCTGCGGGGGGGAGAAAAAGATGATATGCCCACCAGTAACTCCCTCTTTACTGGTGGTTGTTTTCGTTTCCCTGAAATGAACACGCGGCAACAAAGTGACCCTCTTTCCCACAGTAAAAACAAAGGTTGTGATCCTTGCGTCTCTGTCTCTCAGTGAATGTTAAACGCGTGGTCCCAATCTGCATGGGTTCAGATTCAGGTAATGATAGTGAGAAACCAGTAGATGGCACTAGAGGACTACGAGGGTTGTGTCTCTCAAATTTTGCTTTGGAGTGGTACGCCCCTGCTGATGACGTAGGAAACCCGGAAGTGGAACCCCTCTGGGAGTTGTAGTCCCGCTCCCGGTGTCTCTCCCGAAAACGTTCATCAATAGCGATGGCAAGATTTATTAATGCGTCAAAGTTGGGTGGCTCGTCTCGGGCTGCAATCTGGTCTTTAATGTGGTCGGATAATGAATTTAAAAAAGTACCTTGTAATGCCCTGTCGTTCCACTCCGTTTGGGCTGCGAGGATGCGGAACTCCAAGGCGTGCGTGGCAACCGGAAGTCGGCCCTGACGTAACCCCAACAAACGCTTCTCTGCGTTTGGTTGTTGTAGCGGCCGATCAAAAATCCTGCGGAACTCTTCCAAAAACATGCTGAACGTAACGGAATCCACACTACGGTGGCGAAAGAAAGAGGTCGCCCACTGGAGAGCGTTACCTTTTAGTTGGCTGATGAGGTACGTAATCTTGGTGGCGTCTGAAGAATAAAGCTGAGGAGCTCCTCCAAAAGCGAGTTTGCACTGGAGGAGGAAACCCTCACATTGAGCTGGATCTCCTGAAAAGAATTCGGATGGTTTTACCAAAAGTTGTTGTGAAAAAACAGCATGATTGACAGTACCAATGTTAGCAGAGCTGGTGTCTGCTGGGGGTGCAGAAGTTGTGGAGGGAGAAGTAGAGAGTCTCTGGTTCATAGTAAAAACCATACCTCCAAGTTCCTGAAGATTTGTTTGAGTCTGGAGCTGTTGGCTTAGCACTTGTTTCAACATTTCCTCTAATTTTTCAATTCTCTCCGTCTGTGAGGAGGAGGCTTGTTCGCTCCTGGTCTCGTTCTGGGTTTTGTTTGGCTGGAGCATTCTGTTATGATTGTGGGCAACCCAGTTGATAACGAGACCCGAAACGAC
>NW_023623060.1:0-4488 GCF_014905685.2 Nematolebias whitei | reverse complement strand
CGTCGTTTCCGGGTCTCGTACTATCTGGGTATCCTGAGCTTATGACAGAAATGCTCCAGCCAAACCAGACCCAGAACGAGACCAGGAGCGAGCAAGCTTCCTCCCCTTCTCAAACAGAACGAACCAACCAACTGGAGGAGATGCTGAAACAAGTCTTGACCCAGCAACAAAAGACCCAGTCCAACCTTCAGGAGCTCGGAGGTATGGTCTTCTCTATTAATCAAAGACTTTCACCTTCTTCCACCACAGCTTCAGCTGTTCCACCTGAGCCAAGTCCAGTCTGTACTTGCCCTGTTGCCAACCACACAAACCAACAAGTACTCGTAAAACCTTCTGAGCTGTTCTCCGGGGACCCTGATCTCTGTGAGGGCTTTCTCCTTCAATGCAGACTCGCCTTCAAAGGAGCTCCTCAACTCTACGCCACAGACACCGCGAAAATTACGTATTTCATCAGTCAGCTTAAAGGTAACGCTCTCCGGTGGGCAACTTCTTTCCTACATAATCACAACCTGGATACAGTTTCTTTTGATATTTTACTCACCGAGTTCCGTAGGATTTTCGATCGGCCATTGCAGGAACCCAATGCGGAGAAGCGACTTCTGGGTTTACGTCAGGGCCGGCGACCTGTATCTGAATACGCTCTCGACTTCCGCATTCTCGCCGCTCAGACCGGGTGGAACGAGAGAGCCCTACAAGGTACCTTTTTAAACTCATTGTCTGACTATATTAAGGACCAGATTGCCGCACGAGACGAGCCACCAAGTTTCGACGCATTAATAAACTTAGCCATATCCCTTGACGAACGCCTACGGGAGCGCAGAAAGGAACGGGACTACAACTCCCAGAGATCCACAGCTTCCGGTTCCTCTCCGTCATCAGGTGGGTCCCGCAACTACAAACACTATTTTGAAAACTACAAATCCCAGAGTTTCCCAGTCTCCACTCTGACAACTGTGCCTGCGATACCAGAACCTGAACCCATGCAGGTGGGACGCACCCGATTGACTCCCGATGAGAAACAAAAACGTAGAGAGGCCAACTTGTGTATTTACTGTGGGAGGGATGGACATTATATTTCTGCTTGCCCGTTTCGGGGAAACGAAGGCGCCCGCCAATAAATAGAGAAATATTGGTGGGCACTTCCTCTTTTTCTTCTCTACAGAGACTATCATTACCCACTGTTATCCAAGTTAATCAGAATCGTTTTTCAGTCCTTGCTCTAATTGACTCAGGCGCTGAGCAAAATGTATTAAGCCTTAATCTAGTAAAAAAGTTTTCTTTACCCATTCAAGAAATTCAACCAGTTTACATAGCTGGAGTCACCGGTGAGACCCTGGCCCAGATCCGCTTTAAGACTGAGGCTCTGCATCTAATAACGTCTGGAAACCATCACGAAAACATTAATTTCTTTGTATTTGACTCACCCAACACTCAATTAATTTTAGGATACCCCTGGTTAAAAGATCATAATCCACATATTAATTGGGAATTGGGGAGGGTGGAGAGATGGAGCAACAAGTGTCTAAAACACTGTCTTCGCTCAGGTATCTCCAACTCCTCTAGTTTTGACATGACCAAAGAGGAGATTGATTTGTCTGCCATTCCCTCTAACTACCATGATTTAGCGCAAGTATTCAGCAAACAGAAAGCCTCATCTCTACCTCCACACCGTCCGTACGACTGCTCCATTGACCTCCTTCCTGGAGCCCCCCTACCCTCCAGTCGACTCTATAATCTCTCAGGCCCAGAGAGGGACTCCATGAAAAAATACATTGAGGAGTCTCTCGACTCCGGGATCATTCGCCCGTCCACCTCTCCTGTGGGGGCAGGGTTTTTCTTTGTCACAAAGAAAGATAAAACTCTCCGCCCCTGTATTGATTACCGGGGTTTGAACAACATAACGGTAAAAAATAAATATCCCCTACCTTTAATTGATTCCATCCATGAACAGTTGCAATCTGCCACCATTTTCACCAAGTTAGATTTGAGGAATGCATACCATTTAGTTCGCATAAAGCATGGTGATGAATGGAAGACAGCCTTCCGAACACCCCTGGGTCACTTCGAGTACCTGGTCATGCCTTTCGGACTAACCAATGCCCCTGCTGTTTTTCAGGCCTTAGTTAATGATGTCCTAAGAGATTTTATTGGAGATTTTGTTTTCATCTACCTAGATGACATTCTTATTTACTCCCACGACAAAAACAATCACATAGCGCAAGTCAGGACTGTACTACAGAGACTTTATGAGAATCAATTGTTCGTAAAAGGAGAAAAATGTGATTTTCATGTTCCCTCTGTATCCTTTTTGGGTTTTATCTTCGGGGAGGGACATTATAGAACGGACCCCGAGAAAACCAAGGCAGTGGTGGAGTGGCCCGTTCCAGAGACCAGAAAGCAATTGCAACGTTTTCTGGGTTTCGCAAATTTCTACAGGCGCTTCATAAAGGATTATAGTCGCATCGCCGCACCTCTGTCTCAGCTTACCTCCATCAACAGGACTTTTAGATGGACCCCTGAGGCAGATGCAGCATTCTGTAGACTTAAAGAACTTTTTTCATCCACACCCATCCTTTGCCATCCAGACCCCAAACATCAATTCATTCTAGAAGTGGATGCATCTGACACTGGGGTAGGAGCTGTTCTGTCCCAAAGGTCACCCAGAGACAATAAGGTTCACCCATGCGCCTTTTTCTCTCGACGCCTATCATCTGCAGAAAGAAACTATGATGTGGGTAACCAGGAGCTGTTAGCGGTTAAGTTGGCATTAGAAGAATGGCGCCATTGGCTCGAAGGTACTGAAATTCCTTTTTTGATATGGACTGGTCATAAAAACCTCACATATTTAAGAGATGCCAAACGGTTGACCCCCAGACAGGCACGCTGGTCACTATTCTTCAATCGCTTCAATTATACTTTAACTTTCAGACCCGGTTCTAAGAATACCAAACCTGATGCTCTCTCTCGTCAGTTTTCCCCTCCAGATGTTCCTGACACCGAAGAGAACATCATCCCTCCAGTCTGCATTGTCGGGGCACTCACCTGGTCTATTGAAAGAGAGGTACGTGAGGCTCATGAGACTGAACCTGACCCTGGCACTGGACCCCCTGGAACTCTTTTTGTCCCCTCAACTATGAGGTCGAAGGTACTCGAATGGTTACACACCAACAAACTGTCATGTCACCCCGGCACCTCGCGCATGCTGTCTTTAACTAAGACTCACTTCTGGTGGCCTACACTTACTCAAGACGTGAAAGAATTTGTCTCAGCATGTTCAACATGTGCTCGTAATAAAACAGGAAACCAACCTCCTGCCGGACTTTTGCAACCCCTGCCTACACCCAGCCATCCATGGTCTCACATATCAGTAGATTTTGTCACAGGCCTGCCTCCATCGGAAGGTAACACGACTATTCTAACAGTCATTGATAGATTTTCGAAAGCAGCCCACTTCATCCCTCTTCCCAAACTTCCTTCCGCCCTAGAAACGGCTCAACTTCTTGTACAGCATGTTTTCAGGATCCACGGTATTCCCTCTGATGTGGTATCGGATCGAGGCCCCCAATTCATCTCTCAAGTATGGCGCTGTTTTTGTAATACTCTAGGGGCTTCCTCCAGTCTCACCTCCGGTTACCACCCCCAGTCCAACGGTCAGGCGGAACGTTGTAATCAGGAACTGGAGTCCACCCTACACTACATCACAGAACTTAACCCCTCAGCCTGGAGTCAGCACCTGGTTTGGGTGGAGTACGCCCACAACTCTCATAGATCTACAGCCACAGGTATGTCACCTTTTGAAGCCTCTCTTGGATACATGCCTCCTCTTTTTCCCAGCCAGGAGACTGACATCTCAGTACCCTCCGTACAACATCACTTCCGCCGTTGTCGACGCATCTGGCGCCAGGCCAAGGCATCGCTGGTACGCACCGCTGCCCAAAACAAAAAATTTGCCGATCGCCATCGTTCTGCTACACCACCCTACCAAGTGGGCCAAAGGGTATGGCTTTCCACCAGGGACATCCACCTGAGGGACACTCCCAGGAAAATGGCTCCCCGATTTATCGGCCCTTTCCCCATCATCAAGATAATCAACCCCTCTGCCGTACGACTTCAACTTCCTAGCTCCATGAGGATTCATCCCACGTTCCACGTTTCTCAGATCAAGCCTGTCTCCGAAAGTCCTTTGTGCCCACCTGCCGACCTCCCTCCACCCGCCCGGTTGATCGACAACCATCCAGCCTTCACAGTCCGGACCATCCTGGATGTGCGACGCCGAGGACGTGGTTACCAGTACCTAGTTGACTGGGAGGGATATGGTCCTGAAGAAATATCTTGGATCCCTCGTTCTTTCATACTGGATCCAAGCATCATCTCTGCCTTCTTCAAGGCCCACCCCGAGAAGCGCCTCAGGTCGTCTGGAGGCGACTCTTGAGGGGGGGTACTGTAAGAGTAGTTCTTGCTGCAGCCCCAAGATGGCCGCCAATCACC
>NW_023623059.1:0-4489 GCF_014905685.2 Nematolebias whitei | reverse complement strand
GTCGTTTCCGGGTCTCGTACTATCTGGGTATCCTGAGCTTATGACAGAAATGCTCCAGCCAAACCAGACCCAGAACGAGACCAGGAGCGAGCAAGCTTCCTCCCCTTCTCAAACAGAACGAATCAACCAATTGGAGGAGATGCTGAAACAAGTCTTGACCCAGCAACAAAAGACCCAGTCCAACCTTCAGGAGCTCGGAGGTATGGTCTTCTCTATTAATCAAAGACTTTCACCTTCTTCCACCACAGCTTCAGCTGTTCCACCTGAGCCGAGTCCAGTCTGTACTTGCCCCGTTACCAACCACACAAACCAACAAGTTCTCGTAAAACCTTCTGAGCTGTTCTCCGGGGACCCTGATCTCTGTGAGGGCTTTCTCCTTCAATGCAGACTCGCCTTTAAAGGAGCTCCTCAACTCTACGCCACAGACACCGCGAAAATTACGTATTTCATCAGTCAGCTTAAAGGTAACGCTCTCCGGTGGGCAACTTCTTTCCTACATCATCACAACCTGGATACAGTTTCTTTTGATATTTTACTCACCGAGTTCCGTAGGATTTTCGACCGGCCATTGCAGGAACCCAATGCGGAGAAGCGACTTCTGGGTTTACGTCAGGGCCGGCGACCTGTATCTGAATACGCTCTCGACTTCCGCATTCTCGCCGCTCAGACCGGGTGGAACGAGAGAGCCCTACAAGGTACCTTTTTAAACTCATTGTCTGACTATATTAAGGACCAGATTGCCGCACGAGACGAGCCACCAAGTTTCGACGCATTAATAAACTTAGCCATATCCCTTGACGAACGCCTACGGGAGCGCAGAAAGGAACGGGACTACAACTCCCAGAGATCCACAGCTTCCGGTTCCTCTCCGTCATCAGGTGGGTCCCGCAACTACAAACACTATTTTGAAAACTACAAATCCCAGAGTTTCCCAGTCTCCACTCCGACAACTGTGCCTGCGATACCAGAACCTGAACCCATGCAGGTGGGACGCACCCGATTGACTCCCGATGAGAAACAAAAACGTAGAGAGGCCAACTTGTGTATTTACTGTGGGAGGGATGGACATTATATTTCTGCTTGCCCGTTTCGGGGAAACGAAGGCGCCCGCCAATAAATAGAGAAATATTGGTGGGCACTTCCTCTTTTTCTTCTCTACAGAGACTATCATTACCCACTGTTATTCAAGTTAATCAGAATCGTTTTTCAGTTCTTGCTCTAATTGACTCAGGCGCAGAGCAAAATTTATTAAGCCTTAATCTAGTCAAAAAGTTTTCTTTACCCATTCAAGAAATTCAACCAGTTTACATAGCTGGAGTCACCGGTGAGACCCTGGCCCAGATCCGCTTTAAGACTGAGGCTCTGCATCTAATAACGTCTGGAAACCATCACGAAAACATTAATTTCTTTGTATTTGACTCACCCAACACTCAATTAATTTTAGGATACCCCTGGTTAAAAGATCATAATCCACATATTAATTGGGAATTGGGGAGGGTGGAGAGATGGAGCAACAAGTGTCTAAAACACTGTCTTCGCTCAGGTATCTCCAACTCCTCTAGTTTTGACATGACCAAAGAGGAGATTGATTTGTCTGCCATTCCCTCTAACTACCATGATTTAGCGCAAGTATTCAGCAAACAGAAAGCCTCATCTCTACCTCCACACCGTCCGTACGACTGCTCCATTGACCTCCTTCCTGGAGCCCCCCTACCCTCCAGTCGACTCTATAATCTCTCAGGCCCAGAGAGGGACTCCATGAAAAAATACATTGAGGAGTCTCTCGACTCCGGGATCATTCGCCCGTCCACCTCTCCTGTGGGGGCAGGGTTTTTCTTCGTCACAAAGAAAGATAAAACTCTCCGCCCCTGTATTGATTACCGGGGTTTGAACAACATAACGGTAAAAAATAAATATCCCCTACCTTTAATTGATTCCATCCATGAACAGTTGCAATCTGCCACCATTTTCACCAAGTTAGATTTGAGGAATGCATACCATTTAGTTCGCATAAAGCATGGTGATGAATGGAAGACAGCCTTCCGAACACCCCTGGGTCACTTCGAGTACCTGGTCATGCCTTTCGGACTAACCAATGCCCCTGCTGTTTTTCAGGCCTTAGTTAATGATGTCCTAAGAGATTTTATTGGAGATTTTGTTTTCATCTACCTAGATGACATTCTTATTTACTCCCACGACAAAAACAATCACATAGCGCAAGTCAGGACGGTACTACAGAGACTTTATGAGAATCAATTGTTCGTAAAAGGAGAGAAATGTGATTTTCATGTTCCCTCTGTATCCTTTTTGGGTTTTATCTTCGGGGAGGGACATTATAGAACGGACCCCGAGAAAACCAAGGCAGTGGTGGAGTGGCCCGTCCCAGAGACCAGAAAGCAATTGCAACGTTTTCTGGGTTTCGCAAATTTCTACAGGCGCTTCATAAAGGATTATAGTCGCATCACCGCACCTCTGTCTCAGCTTACCTCCATCAACAGGACTTTTAGATGGACCCCTGAGGCAGATGCAGCATTCTGTAGACTTAAAGAACTTTTTTCATCCACACCCATCCTTTGCCATCCAGACCCCAAACATCAATTCATTCTAGAAGTGGATGCATCTGACACTGGGGTAGGAGCTGTTCTGTCCCAAAGGTCACCCAGAGACAATAAGGTTCATCCATGCGCCTTTTTCTCTCGACGCCTATCATCTGCAGAAAGAAACTATGATGTGGGTAACCGGGAGCTGTTAGCGGTTAAGTTGGCATTAGAAGAATGGCGCCATTGGCTCGAAGGTACTGAAATTCCTTTTTTGATATGGACTGATCATAAAAACCTCACATATTTAAGAGATGCCAAACGGTTGACCCCCAGACAGGCACGCTGGTCACTATTCTTCAATCGCTTCAATTATACTTTAACTTTCAGACCCGGTTCTAAGAACACCAAACCTGATGCTCTCTCTCGTCAGTTTTCCCCTCCAGATGTTCCTGACACCGAAGAGAACATCATCCCTCCAGTCTGCATTGTCGGGGCACTCACCTGGTCTATTGAAAGAGAGGTACGTGAGGCTCATGAGACTGAACCTGACCCTGGCACTGGACCCCCTGGAACTCTTTTTGTCCCCTCAACTATGAGATCGAAGGTACTCGAATGGTTACACACCAACAAACTGTCATGTCACCCCGGCACCTCGCGCATGCTGTCTTTAACTAAGACTCACTTCTGGTGGCCTACACTTACTCAAGACGTGAAAGAATTTGTCTCAGCATGTTCAACATGTGCTCGTAATAAAACAGGAAACCAACCTCCTGCCGGACTTTTGCAACCCCTGCCTACACCCAGCCGTCCATGGTCTCACATATCAGTAGATTTTGTCACAGGCCTGCCTCCATCGGAAGGTAACACAACTATTCTAACAGTCATTGATAGATTTTCGAAAGCAGCCCACTTCATCCCTCTTCCCAAACTTCCTTCCGCCCTAGAAACGGCTCAACTTCTTGTACAGCATGTTTTCAGGATCCACGGTATTCCTTCTGATGTGGTATCGGATCGAGGCCCCCAATTCATCTCTCAAGTATGGCGCTGTTTTTGTAATACTCTAGGGGCTTCCTCCAGTCTCACCTCCGGTTACCACCCCCAGTCCAACGGTCAGGCGGAACGTTGTAATCAGGAACTGGAGTCCACCCTACGCTGCATCACAGAACTTAACCCCTCAGCCTGGAGTCAGCACCTGGTTTGGGTGGAGTACGCCCACAACTCTCATAAATCTACAGCCACAGGTATGTCACCTTTTTAAGCCTCTCTTGGATACATGCCTCCTCTTTTTCCCAGCCAGGAGACTGACATCTCAGTACCCTCCGTACAACATCACTTCCGCCGTTGTCGACGCATCTGGCGCCAGGCCAAGGCATCGCTGGTACGCACCGCTGCCCAAAACAAAAAATTTGCCGATCGCCATCATTCTGCTACACCACCCTACCAAGTGGGCCAAAGGGTATGGCTTTCCACCAGGGACATCCACCTGAGGGACACTCCCAGGAAAATGGCTCCCCGGTTTATCGGCCCTTTCCCCATCATAAGATAATCAACCCCTCTGCCGTAAGACTTCAACTTCCTAGCTCCATGAGGATTCATCCCACGTTCCACGTTTCTCAGATCAAGCCTGTCTCCGAAAGTCCTTTGTGCCCACCTGCCGACCTCCCTCCACCCGCCCGGTTGATCGACAACCATCCAGCCTTCACAGTCCGGTCCATCCTGGATGTGCGACGCCGAGGACGTGGTTACCAGTACCTAGTTGACTGGGAGGGATATGGTCCTGAAGAAAGATCTTGGATCCCTCGTTCTTTCATACTGGATCCAAGCCTCATCTCTGCCTTCTTCAAGGCCCACCCCGAGAAGCGCCTCAGGTCGTCTGGAGGCGACTCTTGGGGGGGGGGGTACTGTAAGAGTAGTTCTTGCTGCAGCCCCAAGATGGCCGCCAATCACCA
>NW_023623058.1:0-4489 GCF_014905685.2 Nematolebias whitei | reverse complement strand
GTCGTCTCGGGTCTCGTTACAAACTGGGTTGCCCTTAACCATAACAGAATGCTCCAGCCAAACAAAACCCAGAACGAGACCAGGAGCGAACAAGCCTCCTCCTCACAGACGGAGAGAATTGAACAATTAGAGGAAATGTTGAAACAAGTGCTAAGTCAACAGCTCAAGACTCAAGCAAATCTTCAGGAACTTGGAGGTATGGTTTTTACTATGAACCAGAGGCTCTCTACTTCTCCCTCCACAACTTCTGCACCCCCAGCAGACACCAGCTCTGCTAATATTGGTACTGTAAATCATGCTGTTTTTTCACAACAACTTTAGGTAAAACCATCCGAATTCTTTTCAGGAGATCCAGCTCAATGTGAGGGTTTCCTCCTCCAGTGCAAACTCGCTTTTGGAGGAGCTCCTCAGCTTTATTCATCAGACGCCACCAAGATTACGTACCTCATCAGCCAACTAAAAGGTAACGCTCTCCAGTGGGCGACCTCTTTCTTTCGCCACCGTAGTGTGGATTCCGTCACGTTCAGCATCTTTTTGGAAGAGTTCCGCAGGATTTTTGATCGGCCGCTACAACAACCAAACGCAGAGAAGCGTTTGTTGGGGTTACGTCAGGGCCGACTTCCGGTTGCCACGCACGCCTTGGAGTTCCGCATCCTCGCAGCCCAAACTGAATGGAACGACAGGGCATTGCAAGGTACTTTTTAAAATTCATTATCCGACCACATTAAAGACCAGATCGCAGCACGAGACGAGCCACCCAACTTTGACGCATTAATAAATCTTGCCATCGCTATAGATGAACGTTTCCGGGAGAGACACCGGGAGCGGGACTACAACTCCCAGAGGGGTTCCACTTCCGGGTTTCCTACGTCATCAGCAGGGGCGTATCACTCCAAAGCAAAATTTGAGAAACACATCCCTCGTAGTCCTCTAGTGCCATCTACTGGTTTCTCACTTTCATTACCTGAATCTGAACCCATGCAGATTGGGACTACGCGTTTAACATTTACTGAGAGACAGAGACGCAAGGATCACAACCTTTGTTTTTACTGTGGGAAAGAGGGTCACTTTGTTGCCGCGTGTTCGGTTCAGGGAAACGAAAACAACCACCAGTAAAGAGGGAGTTACTGGTGGGCATATCATCTTTTTCTCCCCCCCGCAGGTTCACATTACCCACCATAATTCAACTAAACAGTAACCGGTTTCCTGTATCTGCACTAATTGACTCTGGTGCAGAACAAAACCTTATTAGCCAAGATTTAGTAAAGAAATTTTCTCTCCCCGTCATTGACATAGACACTATATCCATTGCTGGAGTTACCGGAGAGGCTCTAGCTCAAATTAAATTTAGGACCACCGAGTTACATTTAATTACTTCTGGAAATCATCACGAGGAGATTAGTTTTTTTGTATTTGATTCACCAAACACACAATTAATTTTAGGATTCCCCTGGCTACGGGCTCACAATCCTCACTTTAATTGGGAACTTGGAAGGATTGAAAAATGGAGCGACAGGTGTCTAAAACACTGTCTCCGCTCGGGTATAACAAATCCTTCGATAAAGATAACTACTATTGAAGACGTTGACCTCTCTAACATTCCCGTCGAATATCACGACCTCTCCCCGGTATTTAACAAACATAAAGCCTTGTCTTTACCACCTCATCGTCCATATGACTGCTCCATTGACCTTCTACCAGGAGCTACTCTACCAACTAGCCGTCTTTTCCATCTGTCGGGCCCTGAACGTAGCACCATGCAAGCTTACATTGAGGAGTCCCTTGATTCCGGAATTATCCGTCCATCAACCTCTCCAGTAGGGGCAGGTTTCTTTTTTGTTTCCAAGAAGGATAAGACTTTACGTCCATGCATCGATTATCGAGGACTAAACCACATAACTATAAAGAACAAGTATCCGCTACCGTTAATAGACTCTATCCACGAACAATTACTGACCGCTACCATCTTCACCAAACTGGACCTTCGCAACGCTTATCTTCTCGTCCGGATCAAGGAGGGTGATGAATGGAAAACAGCTTTTAAGACACCTATGGGACACTTTGAATATCTCGTTATGCCATTTGGTCTCACCAATGCTCCCGCAGTTTTTCAGGCACTGATTAATGACGTATTAAGAGATTTTATTGGGCACTTTGTATTTGTTTATTTAGATGATATTCTCATCTACTCCAGGAACAAGCAGGATCATGTCTCACAAGTCAGAATGGTACTTCAAAGACTGTATGAAAACCAACTCTTTGTGAAAGGTGAAAAATGTGATTTCCACACCACCTCCGTCTCATTTTTGGGGTTTATCTTCGGGGAGGGGCACTACAGGACCGACCCAGAAAAGACTAAGGCGGTGGTGGAGTGGCCAGTACCGGACACCAGGAAGCAGTTGCAACGTTTCCTAGGTTTTGCCAACTTCTATAGGCGTTTCATCAAGGACTACAGCCGTATTGCAGCACCTCTCTCCCAGCTCACTTCCACCAACAGAACCTTTCAATGGACCCCGGAAGCCAACTCTGCATTTTGTAAGTTAAAACATCTTTTCTCTTCTGCTCCCATCCTCTGCCATCCAGACCCAGCTCGTCAGTTTATCCTGGAGGTGGATGCATCTGACACCGGAGTCGGCGCAATATTATCTCAGAGATCACCCAAGGACAATAAGGTACATCCTTGTGCTTTCTTTTCTCGTCGTTTGTCGCCGGCAGAAAAGAACTATGATGTGGGCAATAGGGAATTACTGGCTGTGAAATTGGCATTGGAGGAGTGGCGTCACTGGCTTGAGGGCACCGAGGTACCTTTTCTCATATGGACAGACCACAAAAATCTCACATATCTCAAAGACGCAAAACGATTGAACCCCAGGCAGGCACGATGGTCACTCTTTTTCACCCGTTTCAATTATTTGCTGACATTCAGACCTGGGTCCAAGAATGTCAAACCCGACGCTTTGTCTTGCCAGTTTTCTCCTCCAGAAACCCCGGAGTCCGAGGACAGCATCCTGCCTCCAGTTTGCATCATTGGAGCCCTCACCTGGCCCATTGCCAAGGAGGTTCAACAAGCTCATCAATTGGAACCAGATCCAGGCACAGGCCCTCCTGGCACACTTTTCGTCCCCTCGTCAATGAGGTCCAAGGTACTCGAGTGGGTGCACACTAATAAGCTCTCGTGTCACCCCGGTATCTCTCGCATGCTTTCCCTTACTAGGACCCATTTCTGGTGGCCTACTCTGCCACATGATGTGAAGGAGTTCGTGGCAGCCTGCCCCACATGTGCCAGGAACAAGACTGGTACTCAACCTCCAGCAGGTTTTCTTCAGCCCTTACCCACGCCCAGTCGCCCATGGTCTCACATCGCCGTGGATTTTGTCACTGGTTTACCACCCTCAGACGGTAACACTACCATTCTCACGGTCATTGACAGGTTTTCTAAGGCGGCTCACTTCATTCCACTCCCAAAATTGCCTTCAGCTATGCAGACGGCCCAGGTCTTGGTCCAACACGTTTTTCGCATCCACGGTATCCCGTCTGACATAGTCTCTGACAGAGGCCCCCAATTCATCTCCCAGGTATGGCGCTGTTTTTGTACCTCCTTAGGGGCATCCACCAGTCTCACCTCGGGTTATCACCCACAGTCAAACGGTCAAGCGGAACGCTGTAATCAGGAGCTTGAGACCACCCTGAGGTGTCTCGTGGAAGGCAACCCGTCAGCATGGAGCCAACATCTGGTCTGGGTAGAATATGCCCACAATGCTCATACCTCTGCAGCCACAGGTATGTCCCCTTTTGAGGCTTCCCTGGGTTACTTGCCTCCTTTGTTCCCCAGCCAGGAGACTGACATTTCGGTGCCTTCAGTTCAGCACCATTTTCGCCGCTGTCGACGCATCTGGCGCCAAGCAAGAGCAGCACTGTTACGCATGGCAGAGCAGAATAAAAGGTTTGCGGACCGGCACCGATCCGCCGCACTATCCTATCGGGTGGGACAGAGAGTTTGGCTTTCTACCAGAGACATCACCCTGAAGGACATTCCCAGGAAGTTGGCACCCAAGTTCATTGGTCCATTCCCTATAATCAAGATCGTCAACCCTTCTGCAGTACGTCTCCGACTTCCTGACTCTATGAGGATCCATCCAACCTTCCATGTTTCTCAGCTCAAGCCTGTCTCTGAGAGCCCTCTGTGCCCGCCTGCCGACCTCCCTCCACCCGCCCGGCTTATCGACAATCACCCGGCATTCACCGTCCGTACCATCTTGGACGTCCGGCGCCGGGGGAGAGGTTTCCAGTACCTTGTGGATTGGGAGGGTTACGGTCCTGAGGAGCGCTCGTGGATTCCCCGCTCCTTCATTCTGGACCCCAGCCTAATCACCGCATTCTTCAGGGCCCACCCTGAGAAGAGACTCAGATCGCCAGGAGGCGATCCGTGAGGGGGGGGGTACTGTAAGAGTGACACTCACTGCAGCTCCAAGATGGCCGCTAATCAGCA